>NW_016107517.1:1061518-1097283 GCF_001604975.1 Cebus imitator
GAAGGAATAAGTTAAGATATAAAAATATTGTATTTCATTATTCTTAATTGATATAAAAGATATTTTTAAACAACTATAGTAATTTACTGTGTAATCATAGAATTTGGATAAGAGACATGAAAGCATTGCCAGAAGGAATAAAAATGAAATATTAGAGATATTCTAAGGTAACTGAACTACATATGAAGCACTATAGTGTCAGTTGACAGGTGAATTTGACATTTAATATTTAACATATAAAAATATTTATTATAAATAGTAGGATAAACAGTGACCAAATTTTTAAAAATATGTAACACAGTAGTTACTATAGAATCATATAATCAATTAAAAGCAGAAAAAGCAGAAAAAATAAAGAACAAGTGAAATCAATAGAGAACATTTACATAGATTTTAATCCAGTTATATTTATAATCACTATAAGAGATTATAAGCCACAAAGCATAAGTGGTTTTAAGATACCAGTTGAAATACAGGGCTTATCATATTTATTTAAAACAAGAACAATAAAATCCAACCATATACTGTCTCTAAGAAAGGCCTTTAAATATGAAGACTCAGATAGATTAAAACTAAAGAGATGGAGAAAAATATTCTATGCTGACATCAATCAAAAAAAAGTTGGAATAGCTATATTGCAACAAGTAGACTTCACACAAAGAAAAATTATCAGAGATTAAGGTGGGGGGGGCTATTCATTACAGAATAACAGAAGTGTCAATACTCAAAGACATACAGTCCTAAACATGTACAGTAAGTCTTCACTTAATGTCATCCATAGGTTCTCGGAAAACACTACTTTAAGTGAAATGATAGATAACAAAACTATTTTTTCCCCTCATCAATGTTGTAACAAACTGACATTGAAAGAAACAATATTATGTGGAGACACGATCTATGTTGTGTTGCTAAAAGTTGCAGTTTCCAAGAACCTGTGGACTTCACTAAATATGAACTTACCATATAGGCCTAACAACATATAGTATCAATACATAAAACAAAAATTCTAAGAACTCAAAGGAAAAATAGTCAAATCTACGAATATACTTTGAGTCTTCATCTCTCTCTCAGTAATTTCTAGAGCAAGCAGGTAGAAAGTAAGTAAGAACAGATACCCTGAACAGCAATAGCAAACAATGTGATCAAATTAACCTTTGTAGAATGCTTGATCCAACAACAGTAAAATACCCATGGAACAGTCATTAAAATAGACTACATTCTAGGCCATAAATTACATTACAATAAACTTAAAAGAATAAAAATCATACAAAGTATATTATGAGGCTGCAAAATAATTAAGCTAGAAATTAATAGCAAAAAAGTTATCTAAATTTTTGGAAATATTTGGAAATTAAAGTACGTATACACTTTAAAATAATTATTATGGATTAAAGAAGTCTTAAGATAAATTATAAAGTATTTTAACTAAATAAAAATAAAAATACAACTTATAGTTTGAGGATGAAGTGAAAGCAGTATTTAAAGGAAAATTCATAATGCTAAAATGCACATTATAGAAAAAAGATCTAAAATTAATAACAAATGTTTCCCTTTAGGGAAATTAAGAACAAATTAAGCCTATAAAAAGCCAAATTAAATGAAGCAGAAAAAATTGGTAATTCTGATTAAGCCAACCAGAAAGAAGAAAAATATTAATATTAGAGCAGGAACTAATAAAACTGAAAACAAACACAAAAACTGGTGAAAATCAGTAAAGCCAAAAGCAATTGCTTTGCCAAAATTAATAAATTTGAAAAACTTGTTTCCAGGCTAACCTAGAAAAAAATACGTCAATTATCAGCAGAGGATTGCAGACAACTTTGCACCACAAACCTATTAACTTAGATGCAATGATCAGTTTTTTGAAAGATACTGACTACTAAAATTCAAAGGGAAATAGAAAACATGAGTAGTCTTACATCTATTAATGATTTTAAATTAGTAGTTAAAAAATAAAAACAAAACAAGTAAAACCCATCAGCCCCAGGGGTTTTCTCAGGTAAATTCTGCCAAACATTTAAAGGAATAATGTAAATTCTCTACATTATTTTTGAAAAACGATAATATAGGAAGGAATATTTACCAACATGTTTTAAAAGACCTGCATTTGTTCTGGTGCAATGGCTCATGTCTTTAATCCCCGCACTTTGGGTGGCCGAGATGGGTATCACTGAAGGTCAGGAGTTTGAAACCAGACTGGCCAATGTTGTGAAATTCCATCTCTACTGAAAGTACAAAAATTAGCCTGTCGTGGTGGCCTGCGCCTGTAATTCCAGCTACTCAGAAGGTCGGGGCACGAGAATCGCTTGAACTCCAGAGGCAGAGGTTGCAGTGAGCTGAGATCAACGTTTGACTGGTATTTTAGCTTAACCAGCAGACTATTTCTTTTATAGCTCAGGAGCACACCCCTCCACTCTATAATCCTAAGTTTATAATTATGAAATAAAGACTAAATAACAAATAAAAAGAAAAAAAGAAAATCAATGTATGTAATCTACCATATCAATAGGCCAAAGAAGAATCACATGACCCTATGAATAGGTGTAGTAAAAACATTTGACAATATCCAACATCCATTCAGAATTAAAAACTCTCAGAATACTAAGAATAGAGGGGCTCTTTTCCAACTTGACAAGAGACATTTCCAAAAAAAACTCCTACAGCTACATCATAAGTAGTAGTAAGAAATAGGATGCTTCTCCTCCAAGATCAGGAACAAGACCAGGATGCCTCCTTTCCCCACTTCCACTCAACATCTTACTAGAAGTCATAAAGAGGACAATAAGGCAAAGTTAATAAATATATAAAGACATAAGAAATCCACAGCTTGGGGAGAAGGAATAAAACTATTTGACTAGGTAGAAAATCCCAAAGAACAAAAATGTACTACAAGCAAGAAGAGCAAGTTCACAAGTTAAAGGTGAAAATACAAAAATGAACTGGTTTTCCGTATATCAGAAATGAACATTAGAATTTGGAAATTGAGGCCGGGCGCAGTGGCTCACGCCTGTAATCCCAGCACTTTGGGAGGTCGAGGCGGGTGGATCACGAGGTCAAGAGATCGAGACCATCCTGGTCAACATGGTGAAACCCCGTCTCTACTTAAAATACAAAAAAATTAGCTGGGCATGGTGGCACACACCTGTAGTCCCAGCTACTCTGGAGGCTGAGGCAGGAGAATTGCCTGAACCCAGGAGGTGGAGGTTGCGGTGAGCCGAGATCGCGCCATTGCACTCCAGACTGGGTAACAAGAGCGAAACTCTGTCTCAAAAAAAAAAAAAAAGAATTTGGAAATTGAAAATAAAATGCAATAAATCGTTCCTTAACACCAAAATATTAAAGAAATACTTAAGTATAAATCTAACATAATGTGTTCAGAATGCATACATATACATAAAAAATTACAAATCTTTGGTAAAAGAAATTAAAGAGCTAAGTAATTTTAGACATGAGTAGAGACTAAGACTACGAACAAAAGGAACTATGCATAATCAGTGTACTTTAATTGTTTCCCACAAAGATCTGAGTTAATTTTAAAACCACCATACATGTATACTGGCATTGCACAAATGAAAAAGGGATGAATGATAGGGAGCCAGTTCCTCACTGTCAGACTGGGATAGGGCAGGTAAATCAGGGGAGAAAGCTAGAATGAACCATGTGGTACTACATTAGATTTGGGGACATCAGTATAAACTTACATTTGTTCAATATAGATACAATTAAATATATATTATACAAGTACTTATACGTATTTACAGTGATTGGAATTCACATCTGTATGGGCTAGTTCTGTCTGTTAAGAGAGACTATAAGCAATGATATCCCAGAAGCAAGGAGCAAACCGAGTCCTTGAATTTTCAAAGTGTATGATTAAATCAAGAGAATGATTAAATATGGTACCTGTATCTGAGGTTCAGATAAATGAGAGCAAAGGAAAGAATAAGGAAATAAAAAGGAGAAGACTTTAAAGACACTTGCCAAGCAATCTGAGGGCAGAATCCTAGAGCTTTTTCATTTTTCTCCACTGTTTTACAGTTTTCTCACCCACACCAAATTTACCAGAATATTTTATGAATGGTCTTTATTGAATCTTTCCAGAGAAACAAACTTAATTTTTATAAAAGCAATCACCCACTTGATTTTTATATTCAAGTTGATTTGATGAATAATTATAATGGAATAAGTTAATAATAAATAAATACATAAACAATGAAATTACAATAACAAGCATGACTAGCTTGGAAAGAATGGAAAGGAACACAGCCTCTCGTCGATAAGAGTTCCTCACCTGGGGCTAAAATCAGAGCAGGGGCATACAGCAAGAGAGTCCAATGGCCAGCACTTAGCAGGTCCAGGCATCTGCTAGGTTTCATAGAGGCAGCGTGGAATGTTTGCTGGTATTCCGAGAAGTTGGCAAGTGGTACTGCATTAGATAAAATTAATATTAATAATGTAACCAGCAAATGAAACCTATAATGCCCTAGAGGTTATTGCTGAAGATGAAACTGAATGAAGTAAAAAGAGGAAAGTTGATTGAAATAAAAAGATTGTATGGATAAAAGTTGACAAAATAAATATGATGGTCAATGACATGGGATGCCAATGGTGAAATTAGTATTTGAATCAGTTGACTCAGTATAGGTGGTGTCCCTCCTCAATATGGGTGGACATTATGCAATCTGTTGACAGTCATGATAGAACAAAAGGCAGAGGAAGGAGAAAAGTCTCCCTTTTTCTTAGGCCTAAGCATTTGAGCTGAAGCCTGGGGTTCTCCTGTCCTCTCGCTGATATCTACACCAGATTGTCTCTCTTGGTTCTCAGGCCTTCAGACTCTGGTAGAATTATATCACTGGCTTTTCTCAGGACTCCAGCTCACAGAGAGCAGACCATGAGATTTCTCAGCCTCCTAACTGTGTGAGCCAATTCCTTCTAGTAAATTTCTTCAGATAGATAGATAGATAGATAGATAGATAGATAGAGATGCAGTTATCTCCCATTGGTTTAGTTTCTCCACAGAACTCTGTTAGGGTAAACTAGTATACCAAAATTCATCAGAGTGGTACAATAATTTAATATATTCAATTCTGTATAAATTTCAACTTGATTTTTTTTTTTTTTTTTTTTGCTCTGTTGCCCAGGGTGGAAGGCAGTAGCATGATCTCGGCTCACTGCAACCTCTGCCTTCTGGGTTCAAGCAATTCTCCTGCCTCAGCCTTCCAAGTAGCTGGGACTACAGGCACATGCCGCCACACCTGGCTAATATTTTGCATTTTATCAGAGATGGGTTTTCAGCATGTTGTCCAAGCTGGTTGTGAACTCTTGAGCTCAGGCAATCACCTGTCTTGGCTTCCCAAAGTGCTGGGATTACAGGCGTGAGCCACCACACCTTGGTTTAATTTGACCTTCCTATATGTCAAAAAGAGCCAAATAGCAGCAGTTCCATACAGTTCAACCAGAAACGGCAGTATTTGTCCATGGTGGTAGAAATGATTTGGTAAAAATGGAATATTGATGTTGAAATATAAGGAAAAATTCATGATGTAAAGTTCTTGAGAAAAGGAAAAGAACACATTTTGTAAGAAAGATGGTTTATGGTATACTTTTAGAGCTATCAAAGTTCTGAAAATATTTTCAGTTTTCTTTACTAATGAAATAAACCTGCGCTCATGAAACATTAGGTGTATATACAATGCAAATTGCATATCAAGCATTGTATATTACAGTTTTTCTATAAAAACTTGATTTATTTTAATTATCTTCTGACTTGAATGTTTCAGAGAAGTCTAAGATTATCATAACTTTTATGCCATTTCAAGTAATCTGTTTTTATGTTTGTATGGTTAATTTAAAAAACTTATTTAGTTCGTTGAGAATAATTTTGTCTTTTTTTGTTTGCATGGTCTATATAATTTTACTTAACTTCCATTCTTGCGTAATATTTTTGATTAGGGAAAAACTTTCTTGCTCTGAGAATTGCTTATGCTTCTGTTACTTTGTTTTTTCTTCAGGAACACATGCAAACTTTAATTCCATCTTCCCTATATCTTAACTTGCTTACATCTGCTTTGTGTAGAAATATTCTAACATGTCCTCCACCTTTCAGATTCAGCTGTCCACAGTGCCAATTCTCTTCCTCATGATTCCAGTACAGATTTTCATTTTCATCTTCCCTTTTTATTTTCCTAGTGATCTATCTCACAGTATTAACTTTTCCTCTTCAATTAAATCGGTTTACATATTTCTGCTCTTGTTTTACAGAGGTTACCACCACGGAGTTACAGATGAAATTAGAAATTTCCATAGCACTCTGACTAGAAAAGCAACACTGAAATCACAGGAAGATATTTAATATGTTATGTAGACAGACTTAGACTTTTTAGGATTTTTTAAGTATTATGAATACATAACAGCTGTAGGTATTTGTGGGATATGTGTGATGTTTTGATACTAGCATGTGTAATGTGTAATGACCAAATCTGGGTAATTGACATATCAATCACCTTAAGCATTCATTATTTCTTTATATTAGAAACATAACAATTTCATTCTTCTAGTTATTTTGAAATATATAATAACTTCTTGTTAACTATAGTCACTCGATTGTGCTACTAAACATTAGATCTTATTCCTTCTATCTAATTGCAATTTTGTACTCATTAAGCTCCCCCGCCCTTTATCCTCCCTCCCCTACTGCCCTTCCTAGCCTCTGGCAACCCTCATTCTACTACCTATAACCATCATTCTACTGTTTGTCTCTATGAGTTTGATATTTTTAGCTCCCACGCATGGGCAAGAACATGCAATATTTGGCTTTCTGTGCCTGGCTTATTTCACTTAACATAGTAACCTCCAGTTCCACCCATAATGTTGCAAACTGCAGGATTTCATTATTTTTATGGCTAAATAATATTCCATTGTTTATATATACCATATTTTCTTTGTACATTTATTTGTTGATGGGCATGCAGGTTGATTCTATATCGTGGCTATTGTGAATAGTGCTGCAATAAACAAGAGAGTCCAGATATCTCTTTGACATACTGATTTTCTTTCTTTTGGATATATACCCAGCAACAGGACTGCTGAATCATGTGGCAGCTCTATTTTTAGTTTGGGGAACCTCCAAATGGTTTTCCGTAGTGGCTGTACTAATTTACATTCCCACCAAAGTATAAAAGATTTACTCTGTCTCCACATCCCTGCCAGCATTTGCTACTGCCTGTCTTTTGGATGAAGCCATTTTAACGAGATGATCTTGTTGTATTCTGGATCTGATGATTAGTTAGAGCAAACACTTTCTTATATACCTGTTGGCCAGCTGTATGCTTTCTTTTGAGAAATGTCTATTCAGATCATTTGCTCATTTTTAAGTTGGATGATTTGGTCTTTTTCTTGTTGAGTTGTTTGAGTTCCTCATATATTCTGGTTGTCAATCCTTTGTCAGATGGGTAGTTTGCCAATATTTTCTCCCATATTGTGGGTTTTCCCTTCACTTTGTTTATTGTTTCTTTTGCTGCACAGAAGTTTTTTAGCTTTATGTGATCCCATTTGTCCCTTTTGCTTTGGTTGCCTGTACTTTTGAGGTCCTAGGCATAAAATCTTTACCCAGACCTATATCTTGGAATGTTTTCCCAATGTTTTCTCCCAGAAGTTCTGTAAGTTTCAGGTCTTAGATTCAGTATTTAATCCATTTTGATTTGTTTTTGTATATGGCCAGAGATAGGGGTCTAATTTCATTTTTCTGCATATGGGTATTCAGTTTTTCCAGGATGATTTACTGAAAGGATCACCCTTATTCCATCATATGTTCTTGGTACCTTTGTCAAAAATTAGCTCACTATAAATGCATGGATGTGTTTCTGGGTTCCATTGGTCTGTGTGTTTGAACAAGAAACCTGGAAGAAGTCAAAGAATCAATAAAATACCTTCCTTCTTACTTTGAGATTGGCAAGCCAGCTGTGACTTAGTTAGCAGAGCATGGGTGGATTATCAGTTTACATTTTCAGAACCAGTGGTTCCAAATGCTTGGCATTTAGTAGAAATGTCTCCTAGATTTTGGCAACTGATTTTTAACATTGTCTTTTTATACTTGGTTCTAGGATTGAAAAAGTTGTATCAGAGTAGCATTCAAAGTTATTTAAAAGCAAAATCAAAAGCAAAACACTTTGCTTTCTTTGATTTTACTCAGAAGCTTTTATTGTAAGGTGTAAACCATAAATTTCTACTTTGCTGCTTCCATTTTTTATAGCTCTTAAAGCTTGCATACTTCTTTCATTACTTCTGCCTTTACTTTAGCTTTTCTTTTAAATGTCCTTTACTTTCCGCTAATTCCAGGACTAACCTCTCTTTGAATCCTGTTTTCTATCATATCAACTCTAATTTTTTCCTACCTCACTTTCAGTTTGTTTCTGCCTTTTCCCACATAGCCACGATTTGGAATTTCCCCTATTCTGCTGGCATTTACATTTCCAGTTTCACATCATGGCTAATTAATTACACAATATATACTGAAATATTGAAGAGTGCTTAATAGGATCCCACAGCAGGTAGTGGCAGATTGGAATACTGTGTTTCCAGCTCTGTCCAGTCAGTCACATCATCAACCTTCCAAATAAATTATTTAGAAAATACCATTCCTCTTCTCAATGGGGGCAGCAGGTAGGAAGAAAAATGAAATCAGCTTCTTGGACTACTCACCAGACAGAAATCACATAAATCATGAAATGTATTTTGGGGAACTATTTGCAAGCCTATGTTTCAGCTGGTTTTTTTCTCTGTGGTATAGTACAGAGGGCTAACTTTGAGAAAGGTACCATAATTTCTTTTTCCAAGAGATTTTGGTGATTTTAGCAAGGCATGTGGTCTTTTTAACCTACACCTGTATTTGGCCTTTGCTCTCATCTATGTATAGAGAAGTAGCAAGAGAGGACTAAAGCATGAGGGAGAAGGGGGAAAAAAGCAATGACTTGTGAATTTTGCAAACGACCATTGACCACCCTCCTTATTGTTGGATATTCATTTACGTTCATCTCTTAAATCTACTCCTGCTGTTCTTTACCTCTTGACAAATTACAAGTTGTCATCGTATTGTAAATAACAGTTGGGAAATATGTAATGAAAAATCTCATGGGCCGAGCAAAGCATCACATTATTAATTTGTCAGAAATGCTATTACCTAGAGAACCAATTTTAACATTGTAGCTTCTGTAACATAGCATGAGAGCAACTCACACTGAGCAGGATTTAGCAATATCAGAAAATGTATTGCCAGAGTACCACCAAAGCAATTTTTCAATATTGCCAATAATATCTTAATTTTGTGTTTTTAGTGATAAAAAGTCAGTCAAGATTTAAAAGGCAAAAATTCTTCTGAAGTTAGTTTCCACTTACAAATCCAGATTTCTGATCCATGTTTCTAGCTTTAACTCATTTAATCATATGGAATTATTGGTATTTGACCCACGAAAAATAGTAAAAAATTGCCCTAAAATTCTGAGTACTCCATTTCAATAAAATAAAATCTGACTACTTCTCAAGAAGTAGTTACTTTATCAGACAAAAAGCAAAAAAGCATACTTAGCGGTAATAAGAAGGTATGACTTGATAGGGGCAAAATTTATCAAAAAGAATTATCTGAAAATTTTAAATACATCACACGGTGCTCAAATTTGAAAACATTATGTTTCACATCATAAATATGTACAATTTTATTTCTCAATTGAAAGATAAATAAATTTATAATTTTAAAAGGAAGTAAATGATATTGTTATGGGGGTTATTAAGAAATTATTTTAGGCAGAGAGGAAAGTTTCTGTTTCTTTTAAAGAAGCTCCAGAAATGTTTCTTGTCTAACAGGAAATTATCACCCCCTTAGAGCCAGGCTGGCAACTTTTGATATGCAAATGAAAGCCTTTAGAAACTGGGTCCACCTAAAATGGCGATTCTCACCATTTTCCTCTTACTCTTACCCCTACATGTGCCTGGCAACATGGCTGCCTCCAGATAGCCCCAAGTGCTTAGATCATCTTGGAGCCTTGCATTTGCATGTTAAAAGGCTATGGTGGGAGGGCCAGTATTTTCCCCAGGGTATGTGAATGATATGCCTGGTCAAACCAATCCCCGGAGCCCTGTGGAAATCAGACACCGTATCTGCCAGCCTCCTTATATAACAGGCTGGTTTCTGGGGCACTCACGGTTTATTTTCTCCACTTTGGAGCCCCCTCCCTCTGTTTCTGTAGAAAGGAGCATCTTCCTTCTTACTTGCCTATTAAACTCCACTCCTTAAAACCACGCCACATGTGTCCGTGTAGTTTTATCCAATTCTGTGCGAGACAAGAGCCCTGGTGTTCCTCCACTCACAGGATCCATATGAAGTACTTTATTTATGCTCATGAAACATGTACGGGTTTGTTCTTCTGGCAGTCTTTTACAATTATTATTACAGACTCACATGTGCAGGTTTGGTTCATGCTGCTGGTGGTTCTTACTTCTCAGCGCACAGGTCTGGGAAGTCATTAACCTGACCCATTTTCTTCGATGTTCCATGAGCGAGATCCCTGAGAAACGGAAAAGTGAAAGGAGGAAGACCGAGCTTAGGATACCTGGGATATGAAACAATCTTGGCATATGGAGTTATGAGACTGTGAGAGTTATCTAGTTACTGACTTCTTTTTTTCTTGCCCTTAGGTTTTCCGTTGCTCTGCTTACCTTCTCATTTTTACTCCAAGATTTCTACCACACCATATAGACATATAGAGTCTAAAGATTCATAGTGAAGGAATTGCTTTTTGTGAGCTGGAATAAGTACACATTCTCCTTTTATAAATGTCTACTAGAATCAACAACCTTATCTTGGTTGTGACACTGCTATGTAGTATATATACATTGGGAGAAGTTCTTTGTACTTTGCAACTGCTTGTGAATCTTAAACTATTTCAAATAAAAGTTATATTGGAAGTCTACTCAAAAGTAGTTGTAATTTTTGCAATAAAACTTTCAAATTGTAACTGTTTGTAGTTTTAATAACACACATTAAATATGCTAATGTGGGAGAAGCAGAGAGAAGTTAGAATCTCTCCAGAACATCCTGGAAAAAGGTAGTCTAGTTTCACCCCTGAAGTAATTAAAGTCGCAAGCTACAGTTTAGAAATACTTTTTGCTCTGATGTCGGTGAATATAGAAACCAGGACTTGCCTTTGGCTTCAGTGCTTTACTAAAACAGTTGTAAAATATTAATGATTTTTATGTATATTTCTGTAAAACAAAAAGAGACATTAAAAACACTATGAAAATGCCATAAAATACCTTTGTCATGCTATGGCTAATAGTTCTAATTTCCCTTTTTTAGAAAAGGGAAGCGAACTTTAATATTAAATGATAACAACAAAAATGGATATTTTCTTACCATTGTCTTCCTTTTTATTCCATTCACTACCTCCTCAGGAGAAAAGACATATATAAGTTAGATTGATATAACCTCTATGACTACTGTCTGCTCATTATGAGATTATTCTGCATTTTGTAACTTTACAAAGCAGAAAACTTCCAGGAAAATAATCTTAAGTATCACTGCTGACACAATATCTAAAACTAAAAAAAATATTTGAAGAAAGAGAGCCTGGTACAGGATTCAGCACATCAATCTTTAAAGAGACACTTCCTCTTATGTCCTAGGGAGGAAGAAAACTCATGTTCCAACATACAAAAAGAATCAAAATACTTAAGTGGTTTTTTTTTAGACTATGGTTAGATTTGCCTATACCAGGAATAAATTAGGTTTATTTATTTCTCTCAATAAACTTATGTCTTTGAAATGGTTTATCACATAATTATTTCTGATAAAGAGTTGACTCAGGACTTACTAATAGTTTTGTTCATAAAAATTTTGAATATGTGTGAACATAAGTCTGTAACATAGTGTTAACAGAATGTTTAAGAAGATGCATATATTAATAAAAATATAATTCAATAAAAAAGTTTCTCCCAAATCAGTAATTCATCTAAATAAGTCAGACTGAATGATCCTGTGCATACCCCCTCCAAGAAGAAAAGAAAGGTTACATTTTTAACTCTTTAATATAAAGTAGGTAAGAATGAAAAAGATACAAGACAGTGGCAAGACTTTCTGTTTCAACCCTGAAAGGTAAAGACCTGGTAGTTGTCACTTCAATTCTTACAAGAAAAACACATAGAAAACCAACAATTTTTCTTGCATGCGTTGGAGAACTACTAGCAAAATACTAGAAATCTGGGCAGACAGGCAAATCTAGAGTCCCAGCTAAGATTTGCTTACTTGGAGGAGAAGCTGCTTGAGACATAAACTGGTAGAAACTCTTAATGGTAATTTTGACAAATAGCTGGAGGCTGAGTATGTACTAGCATGACAGTGAAAAAACTCCTGGAGCTGCAGTCTTAGGGGTTTTCAGATTTTCATGGGTTTTACTTTCAGGAACCCCACCAGATTGTCACAGTGAAAAAAAATAGAAAAATCTCCCCTGGCTCTGGCAATGGGAAGAGATGAATACTCCTATTGAAACAAGAAAAGCATTCTCGGCAATAAAAGCCCATTCCCCAAAGGAGGACAAAACCCTTATCAGAGCCTTGTCTTACCTAGGGAAAGGCATTTCTCCCACACACCTCCCTCGAGCTGTCCTGTCTCATGTGAAAGGTAGAACAAAAGCTAAGAATTACATTTGAAGGTCACAGGTCAACAATAAGCAAAGTAAAAGCCTGAAATTGAGGAAATTGTACCAAACTTTCATTCTGCCATAAATTCCACATAACAAATAGAGTTCTGCTATACTAACAGTGGGTTACTGCTACAAGAGTTTCAAGACACATAGCTAAAAGGGTTTTTCACATAGCTCTCTATGAGAAAAATTACAGAAAAATTACAAATGTATTAATTTCAGTGAAAATATATTTCAGAACCAGGAAAATCATCCTAGAGAAAAGGGGATATTACATACAATAAAGGAGTCAATTTTCCAAGAAGGCGTAACAATCCTAACCCTAGTCTGACTGATTATCTGCCTACTTGGTCTATTAATTATTGATAGAGGCATGCTGACACCTCTAACTATAATAGTGGATTTGTCTATTTTAGGTGTTCACACTGAACAACAGGGCATCAAAATATGTGAGGAACAGGCAGACAGAATTGATAGGACAAATAGACAAATCCACTATAAGAGTTAGGGATTGCAGCATGCCTCTATCAATAATTGATAGACCAGGAGGCAGATAATCAGTCAGACTAGAGTTGACGTAAACATTATCATCAACCGTCTTAATCTCATTGACGTCTGTATAGTGCTCCATTCAATACCAGCAGAATTCATATTCTTCTCTACCTCATGTGGAACATTTACCAAAATGGACTGCATCTGGGCCTTAAAACACACCTTAGATAATTCAAAATAATGGAACTCCAATAATCTATGCTGTCAGACCACAGTAGAAATAAACTAAAAAGAAATAACAGGAAAATAGTTTGAATGTATCCAAATATTTGGAGATTAACCACACCAGTAAGTATCACAATGGTCAAAAAAAAAAAAATTTAGGAGAAAAATTTTAAAATAGCTTCTTTTTTTTTTTTGAGATAGAGTCCGCTCTCGCCCCGGCTGGAGTGCACTGGTAGGAACTCGGCTCACTGAAAACTCCACCTCCCAGGTTCAAGTAATTCTCCGGTCTCAGCCTCCCGACAAACTGAGATCACAGGCACATGTCACCACGTCAGGCTAATTTTTTTTGTATTTATTTTTAGTTGAGATGGGGTTTCGCCATGTTTGCCAGGCTGGTCTCAAACTCCTGACCTCAAGTGATCTTCCTGACTTGGCCTTCCAAAGTGCTTGGATTACAGATGTAAGCCACAGTGCCCAGCCAGAAATTTAAAAATAATTTTAATAAAATTAAAATGAAAATGCTTTTATCAAAATTTGTGGAATGAAAAAAAAGTAGTGCTTACAGGAAGTTTAAAGGATTAAATGCATATTTTAGAAATAAAAAGATTTAATATTTATCTTAAACTCCCACCTTAAGAAACTAGAAAAGGAAGAATTATGCTTTATTTTATTATAAAACAAAATAAATAAGAAAAATTAGAGATGAAATTGAACGTAGGAAAAAATAGAGAAAAAAGTCAACAACAAAAAAACAGATTCTTTGAAAAGATGATTAAGATAAATAAAATAAAATAATATTGACAAACTTCTTGCCAGGCTAACCATAAAAAAAGAGTTGAAAAAAATGGACAATATCAGAAATGAAGGAAAGGTGGTCATTATTCGTCCCATGAACATAAAAATATAATAAAGAAATTTGGGAGGGAGAGCATCAGGATAAATAGCTAAGCCATGTGGGGCTTAAAACCTAGGTGATGGGTTGACAGGTGCAGCAGACCACCATGGCACACATTTACCTATGTAACAGACCTGCATATGTACCCCAAAACTTAAAATTAAATTAAATTTTAAAAATAAAAATAAATTTTAAAAATATATAATAAAGGAATATTATTAACAACCCTATGTCCACAAAAATTCTAATTTAGATTAAGTTGACCAATTTCTTGAAAGGCACAAATCACCAAAACTCATGCAAGGAGAAACAGCTAGGCTAAATAGGCTTACACCTACTAAACAAATCAATAAGGAATAACCTTCAAAACAAAAAAGGACAACGTGAATTATTTCACTGATAAATTCTATGTAATATCAAAAAAAAGAAAAATAACACCAATTCTTCATCATATCTTCCAGAAAGTAGACGCTTGGGGAGTACTTCCTAACTCATTGTATAAAGCCAACAATATCCTAATATGAAAAACAGATAAAGACCTACAATAAAGGAAAATTACTAGCCAATATTTCTCAAAAGCATAGATATAAAAATCTTTAGCAATATGAAATCTAGTAGTGCATTAAAAAATTACATATCACAACCCAGTGGAATTTATTTCAGATATGCAAGGTTGGTTCAATATTCAAAAATCAGTTCATATATCTCATCACATCAATGACCTAATAAAGAAAAATCAAGTGGTCTTATCAATAGAGACAAAAAAGTCTTTCTAAAACACATCCAATACCATTCATGAAAAAATTCTTAGCAAACAAGGCATATTAGGGAACTTTCTCAACTTGGTGAAAGGCTTCTTAATAAAACCTACAGCTAACAGCATACTTAACATTAAGACTAGATGCTTTCCACCTAAAAGCAAAAACAAAGCAAGGATGTTTTCTAATCCCGCCCCCGACCCCCACCTCATGCAGCTTCATACTAGAATTTCTACCTAGTGCAAAAGATAGGATAAAAATATACAGTATAGGAAAGGGAAAATTAAGTTCTCTTTTTTTAATAGCTAAAATTATTATCTGTATTATCCCAAGAAATTGACATAAAACAATTTTAGAAAGTAAATAAATAAAGTAGTATTGGATTATAACCCAAAGTATAAAATAAATACCTATGAGTTCAAACTGATATAAGTAAATGTTTGAATAAATAGATTACCTGTGAAGAAGAATTTCAATTAATTTATCTAAATATATAGATACTGTGTCTTCAAGGAGGTGGACCATAAGTCCTCCCTTCTTAAGTGAGTTGCACATAGTGATTTTCTTCAAAGAGTAGAATACAGAAAAGGGGAAAACCAGTAACTTTACAGTGGAGAAAACTGACAAACTCTTATCTCAGCGACTGATGAAGGTTAACATCAACAGCGATATGTCGTATTGAGAATATATACTCTTGAAAATGTGATGAGAAGTGTGCTTTGCCTCTGTGGCCTTCCTCCTAACAATCCATAATGAAATTCTAATTAAAAGGCTTTCTAGAAAAATGCCCGACCAGTATTCTTCAAAACTCTCAATGTCATTAAAAACAGAAAGTCTGAGAAACTGCCGCAGTCAAGAGGACCCTAAGGAAATACACCATTAAATGTAATGTGATGTCTTGGATGGAGACATGGAACAGAAAATGGACATCAGTGAAAACTAAGGAAGCTAAATCATATGTAAATCTTAGTTAGCAATGCTTTATTAATATTGGTTCCTTAATTGTAACAACATGTACCAAACTAATATGAAGGGTTAACAATAAGAGAAGCTGAGTATGGGGTGTATGGGGTTCTCTATCCTACCATTTAAAACTAAACCCTTTTAAATAAATAAATATATATATATATATTTATAGTTATATATATATATATGTTTATATATATATAACTATAGTTATATATACAGGTATTGATGAACTTACCACCTATGCAATTTACGACCATTCGACTTTACGACCACAATCTCTAGCCACGACTGCTCCGCGTCTGGCAGCGCAAACTTTGCCCAGCTGGGCGTACGACAGTGCGGACCAGCTTCCGGCAGCACTACCATCTCCGTGTGCACCATTTCAACTGTACATATAGCCTACTCAATTTACGACCAAATCGTGTTACTACCGGTCCGCGGTCCCAACCGTGGTCGTAAGTCGAGCATTAGCTGTAGTTGATTATATATATTCAACATGTATGTACATGATATATATATATATATATATATACATAAATATATAAATACATAAAAATATAATTATATATAAATATATATATAATATGATATTTATGTAGCTATTAAATTTTTAAAAAGTTGAAAAATATTGGTCCGGAAACTATATGCTTGGTTCTTCAATCTGATGTGGAAAGTATGAGACATCCATTTTTAAATGATGGGTCCTTTATGATAGTAGGTATCTGAATAGTAATTTGAAATCCACGTCTTGAAATTTTATTTCTAAACACCTTTTAGAGTCTCTGTACTCTATTCATAGTCAATGAAAGTAAAAATGACTTTCACTAGTGTGATTCAAAGCACATTTATTGGAAACTTAGTATGTGAATGATATTTTGGCAGACCCGGTGAAACTCAAGGATAATTCGGTGAGGTATTTTGTCCTCAACATATTTCTTTTTAAAAACTTAATGAAAATAGTACCTAACAAATACTTTTTTTACAAAAGTTGTAAATCAGATATTGTCCATGCCAGAGCTACTTGTGCTCGTGGAAATACTGCCTCTTCATTGGAATAAACACCTTGACATTCTTAGATGTATAATGAAAATCACTGTTGGGTTTTTTGTTGTGGTTTCTTACTTGCTTGTTTTAACAAGCTAGGAAACCAAGGTGATTTACTCAAGGTCAAAGAAAAATAAGAGAAAGAACTGAATTCCCTTGCCAATGAATTTTTTTTTCACTCATCCAGTCATGTCTGGGTTATAGTTATTTCATGTTAAAACGGTTATAATGTAGTGAGGGGAAAAGCCCAGCAAGATGGAACACTGTCCAGGAAAAAAAAAGGTATCATTTTTGAAGTTAATTCCGATATGTTATATTTCTTTTTTAAAAAGAAGGTATTCAATGTACAAGAAAATGTTAGTGACATTTTTCATTTAAAATGTGGCACTATGACAAAGTAGAGAGCTACATCTGCTGATATTTTGGAGTGAAAGAACATCAGCAACTTCTCTTGGTCTTTGTAGACATACGTCATTCAGATGTTTTAAGTAGTTCAATCACTGTGTACGTTCCAGTCACACATTTCCCATTTCATTTAAGGAGAAATTAGAAAATTTGTCAATTTTATTGAAACAAAACATTTATTCTGCTTTTCCAGGGTTCTCCCTGCATGTGTGACCTTTCAAGAGAATATTGCCTCTCCATACATCTCAGCGTTCCTTTTCTGTTAATGACTCTAGCGGCATCAAAGTCCTATTAATCATTTAGTTTATCTGTGATACAGAGGAGTTTGAAAATAATTCATCTGAACATCACAAGGTAGAATTCTAAGCCAAGATCAGGAAGAATTCTGAAGCCAAAATAAAGATTTTTGATTTAGCCATAATCCCTGCGATAGAAAAACTTGGGTGAACACATCTTAAGGGAAGGGTGTATGGGTCATTTTGGAGCATTTCTCAAGGTCAACAGAATGGAATATGAACTGTGAAGGTTGTTATCGTCCCTCTGTTTTCAGTCTTAGTTGATCTTTGATGCTCTTACAATCTCATAACAGTGTCTATGTTACATGGTTAGCATGAATGCCGTCTGAAACCATTCTACTCATTTAACTTGATGTGAAGCCTTTATTAAGGTGCCTCATATACACAGTTTTAGGAGACTGAGAGGTATAAGTACCTTGTAGGAAATGAGCTGCATATGCCATCCTTATTAGTTAAACATTCAGTTGAACAATTGTGCTGATCAGTTGCTCACTGTGTTTATCACTGTGATTTCTGCCACCTTGTACCTCGGTGTCCAGAAAAATATCTTCCTTTAGTTCTACTCACCTTTAAATGATCCTTTTTGAGCCTCTATTTTCTTATCTGCAAAACAAGTTTAACACCAAGGACCTATATTATAGGGCTGCTGTGATATTAAGTAACTAAACATCCCACACTCTTTTAACAGTGCCTGACACAAAAAAGCACACAATAATTGTGAACAATTACGACTATCATTAGGTACAACAAATTTTTATTGAGAACAAGATGAATTAATATGTTATACAATTCTATTTAATGACAAAATATGTGGCAAGTAAAGGAAAATTGTTTTTAAAAAAAGTTTAGAAGAAAATATTTAAAATTGTCAGAAACCTAATTTCACATAAAATATAACAAGCATATTCCTGTGTTGCTAAGATTCACACCTGGCTTCATACTTTCAGCATGAGGAGAAAAAGAACAAAATTGTGCTTGAAGGTGTTCTTTGAAATTCAAAGAACGAAACCTGTCATAAATTAATTCCAGCATTTCAGGTTAGAAAAAATTTTATATAATCACAACTTTGTATCTTTTCATTATTAATAAGATCAGTGGACTTTCTCGAGCCATATTGTATTCAGCTTGATCTTTCTGTCTTCTGTGGCACATGCCTCTCCGTATTTGATTGAGTGGCCTTTCGGAAACGATTTGTAATTTTCCTAAATTAATACCTTCATGAAAACAAGTGACACAGTGATTCTTTGAAAATTCTGAGGGCACAAATGGTTTTTCCTTTAATCTTTTATTTTCAATCACTGAGTGATCAAAGATATTTTATTTAAAATGGACCATTTAACACATTAAACAATCAGGTACAATTTATATTGCCCGCTGCAAAGACCTACGTTCATATGTAAAAGTTGAATAAGTGTATCAATGATTATAATATAAAACTTCTACAGTATAGTTTCTTGTAGTTACTTCTACAGCTGCATGAAATTTTCTTTCACTCCTTTTAAAAAATACAAATATGTCCAAATACTATCAAAAGAAAACATACAAATGAAAAAGAAATTAATATTGAAAGTGAGATCTTTTAGCTTTTTTAAGTTTCTTTCCTATTTCTGAACAAAATTATGCTGCTTCCTCAACATTTTTCATTCCCAGTGTTTCTCCATTTTTTCCTCTGTTCATTTACATTTTCCTTTTCTTAGTCTTCCTACACCCTATTCCAAACCTCAGAGCTGCCGATGGAAGAAGTCAAGGGATGGAGTGAATGTAGTCAAAACCACTGAGGATGACTTCACTTGAAATTAGAGAAGGTAGGTAGTTTCAACTGCCTTGTAAATGACAGAAATGAGGTATTAGCTGTTATTTCTTAACGAGGACAAATAAATAAATATATATATATATGTTTTATATATACACACACATATATATTTGTCCTATATATACATATGATATACATACACATACACACACACACAGAATATGTACCTTTACTTTCATCTTGCATTGGCTTTCATTTTAAATAAACCACTCAGTGATGGCTTGCAGCTTTTATCTTGTTTCCCTTCAATATTTTCTATTTGAAATGTAAATAATAATAAGTAAAACCTATCAATGCCAGTCATGGGAGAAGGATCAAAATTTGAGCAGCATGTTATAATGTTCTAAGAGCTCCTAAGAGATGCTATTCTAAGAGTAAATAACTCCAGGTCAAGAGCCAGTGTCAGTGATAAACAAGAAAGCAGTATGTTGTATGCTAAGCCTTTTAACATTGTTCATCTTGAAGGTTATGCAATAGATATTTATATTCTTGTTTTGAGGCTGCTTCCAACACAATAAAATCTAGACTTTGCAAGCCACCCTATTCTTTCATTCTTTTGTGTGTGTGTGTGTGTGTGTGCGCGTGTCTGTGTGTGTGTGTGTGTGTGTGTGTGTGTGTGTGTGTGTAGTCCAAAGCCAAAATGACCTCGGCTGTTAGAAAAGCAACAAGGATTGGAATGTTCTAGTATTTCTTCATTCTTTAAGTCTGGTCATACTCAGATTTCTTTCCCAGTAGGTTTTATTTATCTTGGTACATATTCTAATGCTTTTATGTGTTTTCTCGTAGATCACATGTGTAGCTAAGGATATGCTAAATGGATATTGAATACGATCTGTAAAATATATTAAGACATATTTGCTAGCTTGAGAGAATAGACACTACAGGTACATCCAAAAAAAAGAGGCCCTCAGTTGTGAACATCAACTCCTCCACTGAAGCAATGTAACTCTGGAGAGAAAAGAAAATTTTAAAAAATCCATCTTTATTTTGTATTAAAATAATAATTCTTATGCATTTCCTGTGAGCTGCTGCATACTTCAATACTTCTTGGGCACGTTGGTAGAAAATATTTCTACTAAAAACATACACTCTCTCAGAAAATTTACTGTTAAGTTGCAATGAATACATTAATGAGATCTCATTTTGTGTCCAGCAACAGGTCCTTATGATTATACTGTAACTCACACATATCAGAAAAAGAAAAATATTGACTAACATTAGGTAGAAAACATAGCCTGGTGAAATTGCTTTGGAGTCATGTATTTTTTGTTAGGTCATACTCAACTTGAAAGGAATTAGTCTATTGTAGGTGCTTAGTAAATATTTTTGGATAAAGCAATCTATAGGCCTACTTTGGAGATATTGCATGTTCAGTGTCAAGCCACCAGAAAAAAAGTGAATATGGTAACAAAGTTAGTTGACTGCATTTTTTTTGTTTTCCAGTACTTATAAAAGTTATATTTACACTATACTGTAATTTATTGTGTGCTATGGCATTGTGTCTAAAAATATATATGTACATATCGTAATTAAAATACATGATTGCTTAAAAATGCTAAAGATCATCTGAGTCTTCAGGGACTCATAATCTTTTTGCTGGTGGAGCATCTTACCTCCAAGCTAATGGCTGTTGACTGATCAGGGTAGTGGTTGTTAAAGCTTGGGGTGGCTGTGGCAATTTCACAAAAAAGACAACAATGAAATTTGCCTCATTAATTGACTCTTCCTTTTATGAAATATTTATCTGTAACTTGTGAAACCACTTGATAGCATTTTTCCCACATTGGAACATCTTTCGGAGTTGGATTCAATCCTCTCAAACCTTCCACAGTTGAAGCAACTAAATTTATAAAATATTCCAAATCCCATGTTGTCATTTCAACAATGTTCACAGATTCCTTCTCAAGAAACCACTTTCGTTGTTCATCCATAAAAGGCAACTCCTCATGCACCAACTTTGACCATGATATTACAACAATTCAGTCCGCTCTTCAGGCTCCACTTCTAATTCTAGTTCACTTTTTTTNTTTTGTCACAACTGCCATTACTTTTCTCCACTAAACTCTTGAAATCCTCAAAGTCATCAATGAGGATTGTAATAAACTTCTTTCAAATTCCCATTAATGTTGATATTTTCACTTCCTTCCACGAATCACCAATGTTCTTAATGGCCTCTACAATGGTGATTCGTTTCCAGGAGGTTTTCAATTTACTTTGACCAGATTCATCAGAGAAATCACTCTCCATAGCAGTTATAACTCTTATGAAATATATTTCTTAAGTAATAAAACATGAAAGTTACTCCTTGATTCATGAGTTGAAGGATGGATATTGTGTTAGAAAAAAATATGAAAAAAAATATTAATCCCCTTGTGCATCTTCATCACAGCTCTTAGAGGACCAGCTGCATTGTCAATGAGCTTTAATACTTTGAAAGAATCTTTTCTTCCTGAGCAGTAGATCTCAAGAGTGGGCTTAAAATATTTAGTGAACCATGCTGTACACAAATGTCCTGTCATGATGTTCAGTCTTTGTTTTCCCATTTATAGAACACAGACAAAGTAGATTGCACATAATTCTTTTTTTTTTTTTTTCTTAAAGACAGGGTTTCACTATGTTGGTCAGGCTGGTCTTGAACTCCCGACCTCAGATGATCTGCCCGCCTTGGCCTCCAAAGTGCTTGGATTACAGGCGTGAGCCACCACGCCCGGCCCTATTGCGCATAATTCTTAAAGGCCCTAAGATTTTTGGAATGGTAAATGAGATTGCCTTCAACCTGAAATCACCAGCTGCATTAGCTCCTAATAAGAGAATCCACCTGTTCTTTGAAGTTTTGAAGCCAGGCTCTCTAGCGATGAAAGTCCTAGATAGCATCTTCTTCCAATAGAAAGTTGTTTCATCTGCATTGAATATATGTTGTTTAGCATAGCCACCTTCATCAGTTATCTGAGCTAGATCTTCTGGATAACTTGCTGTCACTTCTATATTAGCACTTGCTGCCTCACTTTGCACAGTTATGTTATGGAGATGGCTTCTTTCCTTGAACTGACTTCTGTTACCTTAAAATTTTTCTTCTGCAGCTTCCTTGCCTCTCTCAGACTTTACAGAATTAAAGAGAGTTAGAGTCATTCTCTGGATTAGGCCTTGTCTTAAGGGGATTTTATAGTTGGTTTGGTCTTCTATTAAGACCATTAAAACATTCTCCATATAACCAATAAGGTTGTTTCACATTCTTACCATTCATGTGTTCACTGGAGTAGTACTTTTAATTTCCTTCAAGAATTTTTATTTGACATTAACAACTTGGTTTACTGGCGCAAAGGCCTAGCTTCTGGCCTATCTTGGTTTTTACATGCCTTCCTCATTATACTTAATCATTTCTAGCTTTTGTTTTAAAGTAAGAAATGTCGGATTCTTCCTTTTACTTGAAAACTTAGAGGTCATCACAGGATTATTAATTTGCCTGATTTCAATATCTTTATGTCTGATGGAAAGGGAGGCTTGAGAAGAGGGAGAGAGATGACAGAATGACCTGTTGATGTAGCAGGCAGAACACACACAACATTTATCAATTAAGTTTGTTGTCTTATATGAGTGCTGCACCTGGTGCCCTGATGCAATCGCAATAGTAACACCATAGATCACTGATTACAAATCACCACAACAGATATTACACTAACAGAAAACTTTAAAATATTGTGAGAATTGCAAACATGTGACTCAAAAACTCAAAGTCACCACATGCTATTGGAAAAATGGCGCCTATGACTTTTTGGAGGCAGGGTTGCCACAAACCTTTAATGTGTAAAAANGTAAGCACATGCTTTTGGAAAAATGGAACCAAAAGGCTTGCTAAACGCAGGGTTATCACAAATCTGCAATTTGTAAAAAACACAGTATCTGCAAAGCACAATAAAGTGAAGCACAATAAAATGAGGTATGCCATTACTTTTATCAAAAAGGCAAGTGGTATGACACCTCTCCCATTACCAAGAATCCACTTGGGAGAGATAGAGTCAGAGTCAGGTCATATAGAAGAAAGAAGACTGTTAGGTGAATAATAAAGGCAGACATTTACAGAAGGTATATAAGAATAAAATGAACTCCTTCAGTCTTGAGAAAGTTTAAATAGGGAATAATAGAGTTCCACGCATAGAATATATGGAGATCAAGTCCAAACATGGACCATCTGCAGAAAGTGAACCTGAGGATACTATGTCCTACTAGTCCCCTGGTGACAGGTGCAGGATCCCACATAATTGTCATAAAAGCCCCAATATCAGAGAATGACCATAATAGTAATTATAATAAATAAATCCTGGAAATGAGAGTCCTGCTGGATTTGTTGGCAATCCCATAGACTTAATAATCTTTCAATCAGTCAAAATTTAAAGATTTTTGTTTAAGTAATTCACAACATGGGGAGAAATGCCAGATATAGGTGACGGGGGGATGGAGGCAGCAAAACACACTGCCATGTACGTACCTATGGGACAATTCTGCATGATATGCACATGTACCCCAGAACCTAAAGTACAATAAAAAAAAACATAAAAGGAGAAAAAATAGTAAAGACAAGAAAACCTACATTTATACAGAAAAATAAAAATTGCTGTTGCAAAGTCACCAGCCATTAACTCAGTGAATTAATGCAGAAATAAGAATAGAAAGAATCCAGATCACTTTGAGGTGTTTTATATCATCCCACACTGCTATTTAGTTATTCCCTTGTATCATTCCACAGTCTTGCTATTAAAAATACTTCAGTAGCAAATTCAATACATATAGATTATTATTAAACCTTTTATTTTTTTATCCATTTAGTTACAGTAAAGTTTTGATACTATGGCCATTCTGATTCAGATTAAGAACAGAATGTGAATTTTGAGGATATGCCCTCATTTTAATGATACAATTTTCATTAAACTCACATCGATTATTAGCATTTACAAATAAGATTCATTCAATCATTTACTACGTATAATAAATGTTTTACTTTCTAATGCATTTAAACCAATACATAAATACCAGCAGGAAGTCCCAATCACAATGAATTAAGATTGTGCATTAATCTTAGTTAACTTGCCTTTACATAGTGTACTGGACATGATCATTTGGCAAAATAAAAACAAATGCTTACATTTGACCTGTGACTTGTGTTTTATAAAAACATAAGAATTAGAGGTGTAATTATACAATTTTTCAGCTGCCTTCACCTAGCCAGTTGTCTAGATATTATGTTAAACTCATGTTTCTCCATACTGGAGTTTTTATCCATATTATTTTTATTAATTGTGCAAAAAAGTAAACCTTGCTTTCAGTTTCATACATTTTGTGTTAGACACTTACTGTTTTGAGCAATGTATGTACCCAATTGTAGATACACTATGTCATTCTTATTTAGTGTTATCAGTTCTACTATTTTCTCATACAAGAGAACAAAGAAAAAGTACAATAATTATTTGGCACCTACTAAACAGTGTTAGACTGGACCACATGAATATTTGTCTTACAGATGATGTGAATGATTACATGTTCTCCAGTTTTAAGGTTCACATCATTAGTGGTTTTTAAAGTTTATCCAAAATGTTATTTCATGTTAGTTTGGATTAATGTCTCTTTACCAATACCCTTACTTGCTATGTAGAATTCTGCTTCTTTTTCTCCCAGATTCTCTGAAGCAGCAGAATTGGCTGTTGAGAAGATTTAACATACATCCATGGTAGCTGAGCAACATCTTCCCTTTTGATGCTCATTTGACACAAGAAAAAAAAATCATTGGAGCAAAATTATCAGTGTCCTGAACTCCTGGCTTTTCTTCAATTTCTTCTTTGCAATATTCAAAGTGACTTGGAGGAGATATATTTTTACTTTGATGCTCTCCTCCTGTAAGCAAACTCAATCAACTTCAGAATCAAGGCTACTGTTTTCTTGGCTTCTTTATGTGTATGTTGTAGTGTTTATCCAAACTTACCTATTTAGTCTCTGCAATATTTTCATATAAATCAATATATCACAGAAAGACATATAAAGGAATATATTTTCAGGGATGTATTCTGAGATTTCCAATAAGATGTTTCATTCATATACAAATATTAAAAATTAGATGTAGAGGGACTTCTAGTTTGCAGGCCTATATGTAAAAAGTTTGAAAGTTATCACTCCTAACATCACAACTAGAAAAACAGAACAAAGTGACCTAAGATCTTACAGCTATCAAAAAATAGAATTTGCAAGGCAAACTACACCCCTGAAGACTGGAATGAGAGAGAGAGAGAGAGAGAGAAGAGAGAGAGAGAATAGAAAGAGAGGCCATTATCTTAAGCAGGACCAGAAAACCACATACCACATGTTCTCACTTATAAGTGGAAGCTAAGCTTTGGGTGCATATGGCTACAAAGAAGGCAACTACAGACACCAGGACGTACCTTAGGTTGGAGAGTGGGAAGAGACTAAGGATTGAAAAACTACCTATCAGGTACTATGTTTATTACCTGATTGATGAAATAATGTGGACACTAAACCCCTTTGACCTATAATTTACCTATATAGCAAACCTGCACATGTACCCCAATCCTAAAAGGTTTAAAAAAAAAAAAAGAAGGAAAAAGTCACCAATTAGAATTCTCTGATCAGAAAAACTATTCTTTAAATACAAAGTGAAGCCGATGTGACAGCACATGCCTGTAATTCCAGGTCCTCAGGAGGTTGAGTTGGGAGGATTGCTTGAGCTCAGGAGTCCAAGGCTGCAGCGAGTTATGATCATGTCACTGATCTCCAGCCTGTGCCACAGAGCAAGATCTCATCTTTAAAACAAGATGAAGGGGATATAAAGATTTCTCAGACAACGAGGCATTGTTGGCATTTGCCAGCAGTAGGCCTGACTTGCAATAAATATTACATGAGTTTTCCAAAAAAATAAAAAGCAAAAATGATATAGATCAGAAACTCAGACCTACAAAAAAAAGGAAAAGTGTTAGAGATGAAATAAATGAAAGTAAAATAAAATATTTTAATTTTTAATATCTCCCTATTCTTAGTTATCTAAAGGGTAACAGTATATTCTAAATAATAAAAAAATGTATTGGATTATTATAGCTTATGAAAAACAAAATGCAAGATACGAATTGTTACAAGAAATGGGTGAGTGGCATTGGTAATATTCGATTATAAATTACCTATACTACTCATGAAGCATAATAGTTTTATTTAAAAATGAATATACATTAATATTAAGTGCATTCTATAGATTCTTAGGATACCATTAAAATTTTAAAAAATAAGCAGATTTTATATGCTAAGGGAGGAGAAAAAATAAAATCATATAAAATACTCAAAACCAGAAAGGCAAAAAAAAAGAGTGGATAACAAACAAATAAAAGAAGAAACAAAGGTCAATGAATATAAAGCACTTACAAATATGGTAGAGGTTAATTTAATTACATCAATTATCAGTTTAAATGGGAATGGTCTAAATATACCAATTAGAATACAGAAATTGTCATA
Organism: Cebus imitator; assembly: GCF_001604975.1. NCBI lineage: Eukaryota > Metazoa > Chordata > Mammalia > Primates > Cebidae > Cebus > Cebus imitator. The sequence goes on from NW_016107517.1 coordinate 1,088,614, forward strand.
GTGAATTAAAACGAAAACAAATGATAAAAGTAAGATATATTGCCTATGGAAAACCCACTTTATAAATAAAAAGACAGATTAAAGATAAGGATGGAAAAAGATATGCTAGCAAGAGCAAAAGAAAATTGAATAGCTATATTACTTACAGACAATGCAAACTTTAGAACAGGTAAGATTACCTGGGCTAGAGAGGGGCATTACATGATAAAATACTGTTCCAAACTCTAAGAAGACATAACAATTTTTAATGTGTATGCACCTAACAACAGAGCATCAATATATACAAGGCAAAAACTGATAGAATTGTAAGGGGAAATAGACAAATCCACTATTACAGCTGGAGACTTCGACACCCCTTTATCAGTAATTGACAGATCCAGAAAATCAGTAAGAATATAGTTGAACTGAAAAGCACAATCCATCAACACTATCTAACATCTGTAATATAGTTCATCCAGCCACAGTAGAAGAAACATTTTTCTCAAGCTCACATGGAATATTCACCATGATAGACCAGAGTCTGGCTGTAAAACAAACCTTAAATCATTTAAATAATATAAATTATCCAACATATGTTCTCAGAACACAATGGAATTAAACTCAGAACAATAAGATAAAGATAGTTGCAAAATTACAAAATATTTGAAGAGTACACAACATACTTCTAAATAACACATAGGTAAAAAAAGAATTTTCAAGATAAATTTAAAAACAATTTGGATTAAATTAGAATAAAAATGCAACTTACCAAAATGAGTGGGATGCATTAAAAGCAGTACTTACAGGAAGTTTATAGCGTCAAATACATATATTAGAAAAGAAGAAAGATCTAAAATCAGTAATCTCAGATTTCATCTCAGGGAATTAAAAAAGAAGAGCAAATTAAATCTAAAATATACAGAATAAAATAAATAATAAAAATTAGAGTAGTAATCAGTAAAATTGAAAATAGAAAATCAGTATGGAAAAATTAATCAAATCAGGAGCTGGTTCTTTCTCAGCTTGATAAGGAGTAAAAAGAGAAAATCTATAGCTAATATCACATTTGATAGTAAGAATCAGATGCTTTCCTCTTAAGATTGGGAACAAGACAAGTTTCTCACTGCTTTTGTTCAACACTGTACTGGAAGTCTTAGCTAATGCAATACGACAAGGAAAGAGAACAACGAGTCAAGATTGTGCCACTGCCCTCCAGCCTGTACGACAGAGTGAGATTCTGCGCCAAAAATAAAAAATAAAATAATGTAAGTAGAAATGGGGAAAATGCAATATATCAGGATACAAGCCTAACATGTAAAAGTCAATTGCTTTCCTGTTCGTTTCATAACAACAGGGAACCATTAGAATTTGAAACGTAAGACATATCATTTGCAAAGCACCAAAAAGATGGAAATACTTAGGTACAAATCTAATAAAGTAAGCATAACTTCTCTATGAGGAAAACTACAAAACTGATGAAAGAAATTAAATATCTAAATACGTGGAGAGATATTCCATATTCTTGGATAAGAGGACAAACATTGTTAAGTTGTCAGTTTTTATTAATTTGATGTATCAATTCAACACAGTCCAACCGATTGTAAACTGTACGTGAAAAGGCAAAAGACCCAGAATAGTTAATAAAATAATGAAAAAAATTGAAGCATTGATACTCTGTCTTCAAGAAAAATGCCAAAAATTCAGCTTACACAGAAACTTTATACCTGTCAAAAGAATTAATTCAGAATGGGTCATAGACTTAAATATAAAATGCAAAATTATGCAATTTCCAGAAGCTAATATAGAAGAAAACTTTGGTTACCTTGGGTTTGCTGATGACTTTTTAGTTGCTTTTAAAAAGCAGCTCAAAAGGAAATAAAAAGATGAGCCACAGACTGGGAGAAAATATTTGCAAAAGACATATCTGACAAAGAACTTTTCTGAAAAATATGCAAGAACTCACAAAACTCAATAATAAGAAAACAAAAAACCCAGTTTAGAAGTAGGGAAAAGATCTGGACAGACATCTATCTCATCAAGGATGTGTAGATGGCAAATAAGTATATAAAAGGGTGCTCAATCCTCATTAGGGGAGTGCAAATTAAAACAATGATGAGCTATCACTACTTATCCATTATAAAGCTGAAATCTAAAGCAGGCACAATACCAAATGCTAGCAAGGAGGTAGAGCAATAGGAGCTCTCATTCATTGCTGATAGGAATGCACACTGGTGCAGTCATCGTGGAAGAGAGTTTAGCAGTTCTTTATAAAGCTAATATAGCCTCATCATAACAACCAGCCACCACAACCCTGGATATTTATCCAAATGAGTTGAAAATTTGTGTCCACACACAATCCTGCACATGACTATTTATAACAGCGTTATTCAGAAATGCCAAAAATAGGAAGCAACCAATATGTCCTTCAATAGGTGAATGGGTAAATAAACCGCGATACATCCAGACAATGGGATATCACTAAGTAGTAAAAATAAATGAAATATCAAGCCACAAAAAGACCCAGAGAAAACTCAAATACATGTTGCTAAAGATGCCGGTCAATATGATTCCAACTATGTGACTTTCTGAAAAAGGCAATAAGTAGTCACAATAAAAAGATCAGTGGTTGCAAGGAGTATGGGGGGAGGGAAGAGGGAAAGAATGAATAGGTCGAGTACAGGGGAATTTTAGGACACTGAAACTATTCTGCATGGCATTAATGATAGGCACATAACATAATGCATTTGTGAAAATCCAGAGTAGAACATAACACATAGAGTGAACCCTAATATAAACTATGTACTGTAGTTAATAATAATGTGTCAATATTGGCTCAGTAGTTGTGACAAATGTACTACATGTGAATAATAGAGGAATTATTAGATGTGAATGATCGAGGAACTGTGTGCATGGTAGAGGGGGTATATGAGAATTCTCTGTACTTTCTACTCAATTTTTTGTAACCCTAAAACTACTCTAAAAACTAAACTCTATTAATGTAAACAAAATTAAGATGTGAAGTTTTCATAATCTATAATTCTGAAATTCTTCATCTACAGAACTTAACGGTTTGTTTTAATATCAAGGTTTTATTGATTTGGAACGGGCAGCATCTTTATTAACATTCTTAATCCAACAATGCCAGACAGTCACCAGTTCTGTAGATTTTCTACTGGGTTGTCATAAGCAAATATAGACTATCTCCTAGACTCTTTGCTGCTATTGCGCCTGAATTCATTTTTAAGGCTTAAAAACCAATTCACCTTCCATAATGTTCATATATGTGTCACTAGTTCTTTGCACTACGTAAATTGATCCTGGAACATCTGTGAGAAGCCTTAAATACCTCTCATGCCCTCATGGGAGTAAATATGACTCATATATAAACAGACACTGTTTTTAATATCTAAAATCCCTATCAATTTCATGACAACTATAAATAACCATTAATTTACAACCCTAAAACTAGTTTCTTCGATTATGCTTCATATAATTATATATATTTTAAATGCAAATATTTGTTTATAAATATTATTCAAAGAACTAATAAGCTCTTTTAAATACCAAAATATCTCACTTTCTCTAATTATGATAATTTTATAGCTGGATAAATAGCATGTCAGACTGTTTGCTCCTCCTTTATCCATTGTGGTGCACTCAGATGGGAAATCTAAAAAATAAAGTCTGTGGCAGATTTTCCAACTGCTTCTGGGTTTGAACATCAAATGCTAAGAAAATGTGTGCTTTCTATGGAGTTGCCATACATAAAATCACTGCAAATATAAGAACCATTATGCTACATTTCTACATAGCAGGAGAAATTTATGATGGTTTGTCGAACATGTATTATTTTTCCTAATTTAGTGTCTGTTTCATGCAGCCTGTTTAACATAAAACAGTTTTAAGTGCAGAACCCAGTAACTTCAGATCTTTAAAAAGAAATCATTTTTATTTTTTAATTTCTTATATTTTAAACTATAGAGCTCGAATCTATTATGCTAAATAGACAAATCCAAACAACGAAAGATATGCACTGTATTATTTTATTCATCTGAAATTCTCAAAAAGTCAAATCTATAAAGCCAAAAATATGATCAGTTAAGGAAACGGTTATGGAGGAGAAGGAATTAGTTGCAAAAAGTCATGAAATAACTTTGTGATGTGAAAGAATTCAGCTATTCTATTTTTTTTTCATCATGGTTATTGTTATATGATCATATGCATTTATCAAACTATGTGGAAATTTACCCCCAAATATTATTTATTATATGTCAAGTGTGCTTTAATGACCCTGACTTAACAAGAAAAGAAAATTATTAAAACCTCAGGAAACAACATGCTGGTGAGGCTGTGGAGAAATAGGGTGAGAGTGTAAATTAGTTCAACCATTGTGGAAAACAGTGTGGCAATTCCTCAAGGATCTAGAACCAGAAATATCATTTGACCAAGCAACCCCACTACTGGGTATATACCTAAAGGATTACAAATCATTCTACTATAAAGACACATGCACATGTATGTTTATTACAGCACTATTACAATAGCAAAGACTTGGAACCAACTCTAATACCCATCAGTGATAGGCTGGATAAAGAAAATGTGCCACATATATACCATGGAATACTACGCAGCCAGTAAAAAGGATTAGTTCATGTCCTTGGCAGGGACACGAATGAATCTGGAAGCCATCATTCTCAGTATACTAACACAGAGCAGAAAACAAATAACACATGTTCTCACTCATAAGTAGGAGTTTAACAATTAGAATGTGTGGATAATGAGAACAGGAAGGGGAATATCATATACCAGGGCCTGTTGAGGGGTGGGGGCTAGGTGAGGGAGAGCATTAGGACAAATACCTAATGCATGCAGGACTTAAAACCTAGATGATGGGTTGATGGGTTTGGCAAACCACCATGGCACATGTATACCTGTGTAACAAGCCTGCACGTTCAACACATGTATCCCAGAACTTAAGGTAAAACAAAATAAATTTTTTTAGAAAAGAAGAGAAAAAAGGAAACTAGAGAAAGACAACTAGTGTTCTTATTAAACCATTTTAATTACAGAAAGGTGAAGAATCATTTGCTCAAGAGGTATTCCACAAGCTCATTTCTATGTATTGGTCCAATTTTTATTCATTAAGTTGTCTTCTCTAACTTAAAACTTCCATTTAAATGCTATAGAGATTTCTATTCATTGAAATCACATGCAGAAGACAGAATTTGTGTACAATTATCTAAGAATGATAATTTTTGAATGTGTTACATTTATACTACAACTGACATAGTTTTTAAATTAAAATTTAAAAGCCCTGTGAGTGTCAACATTTAATAGAAAATATTCCTACGTAGTAACTTTGAGTGAGGAGCACAAACATTGTAAATTGTAGAGTGCTAAGGCTGTGCTGCCCTTCCTCTGTAGGAACTCAATTCTAGCAGCAGAAACAGAAATAGAGTCAAATAACTTGCTTAATAGTGACAACTCACATGGTCAGACAGAGCAACAAAGTTATTGGGTAGTTTGCAGAGGGAGCAACGTGCACTATTCACACTGAATTTCAAACATCAGACGAAACGCTTTTACCTACCATGGAAGGACATCTTCCTTCATTGTCCCGCTGCATTCCATTGGTTGTGACGGATTCCCACATATCCACTCCTAATATGTCACCTCTTCCTTCTAATAACCTAAGTTAGAAATAGACAAAATCTATTTCTGAAATTTAGCTCCCTTGCCAGAAGGGGAAAGGAGCTTCATTACACTAACCCAAGCAACCACAGACAGTCTTGCAACATTTTATTCTAAGTTATCTTCTTTACCAATAGCATTTGCCATATTTTAAATTGTTGATTTTACCGATTATGTTTTCCATGTATCCCCAATTAAACTGAAGTTCCTTGAAGGACCAGCCTCTTCCGGTCTGGCTGAGGTTGGGATCTGGAAGAGTGGATACAGTCCATTGCAGGTTGACTGTGATGGAGCTTTAATCCCAAGTCTTTATTTTGTCTGTAAGTTCATTAGCAATTCAACTCAACAAGTACGAATTACCTCAAAACACATTTCCGCCCCAATGTAAGACAGAAAACGACACAATTGAGAATATGTTGGAAATAATATAGTTGCATTATTTATCAAGAATACTATGAATTCTACAAACAATATAGGGAAATAGAAGCTGCAGTTCACAACAATTTGACAGTGCATCACTCAGGGCTGTGTTTTAAAAGATAGTACTTCCACATTTATAGGACAATTGGGCATATTTTAGCTATAAGATGATTATATCTGTACCTCAATACCTAGTTTATTTTAGTTTATTAGAGCCACAAAATTCTATTTGATTTAATGTTGGGGTATCTTACAGGTATTTTGGTCTGGATTTGACAGATTGAATGAATTTAAACATTGCCAATCTATGATTCTGTGAAGACCAAAATTTGATATCAAAAAATTATTTCATGATTATAGTTAAAGAAACCACAATAGTAAAAAAGATTGATTGTACTGACAATTTTTAAAATGATGACTCACATATGATCAAATAGTGTCAATGTTTTTCATGATTATACGGTCACAGAGAGTTTTCTCATAAAAGTTATAATGTAAATGCTATCTTATTTTAGTTACCAATTAGAGGACGGTATTATGTTTGCACATTAAAATGTTGTTTTGCGATAATAGATAATTTTGCTGAATTTAAAAGTTGATATTTTCCTTTCGGCTACCAGCATTCTTCCCTTTGAAAATTCTGTTCATATTTAAGGCCATTGTATTATTTTCTCCCTACATCTTTTGGTACTGCTGCATTCTTGCCCTGACTCTGTGTCAGTGTCTGGTAAAGGTTTGGACAATCCACACAGTGAGAAATAAACACTTTTTTAAATCAATAGGATCTTTATTACTTTGTACAAGTAAGGAGAGCTTTTTCTCCAAAGCACATGCAGAAATGAACTGACACAAATGAACTTTTGATGGAATCCAAACACAATTGCATACATGGGTATACAAACTTGAAATACAAATATATCTCAAAACAATACTTAAATTTAGCATGTGCATATGCCACAGTAAAGCATTTTTTCAAATAAGGCTAACTCTGATAAGATACAGTGCCTAACATAGTAGTTCTCAGTACATTGTTGACTGTTGATGTTTTGGCCCCTAATTTACAGTACATAAGTGGTTAGACGTGACTTTTAATATGCAGGGATTATGGAGATTATAATACCTGTACATGGGACTTAAACATACTGGAGGCCACCTAAGAGAGCATGGGACCTAGGACAGTAACTACACAAATGCATATTGAGCATTCCAAGGTGTCCCAGACATAGCTATAAACAAAAGACAAAAATCTTCACCCTCATGGAATGAACATTCTGGTAGGTGAAGATCCATCTTGAAGAAGGTAAAATATGAGATGTGATCAGTGTTATGATTAAAATAAAAAAGTAATGTAGGGAACAAGATGGAGACAAGGCTGCTGTCATGTTAGTGGGGCTGGTAGGGAGGCTGGCACCTGGGCGGCTTTAACGAGGTGGGTGCATGAGTATCATGACCTGACCTGATGCTGTATGGGAGGTGTGGAAGGAAGAATAATGGTCCCCAAAGAGCTCGACATTCTAAAACCAAGACCTGTGGTTACGTCAGTTTGTACATAATGGGAAACTAAAGTTGCAGGAGGAATTAAGGCTGTTACTAAACTGACCTTGAGGAAATTATCCCTGGATAATCTGAGTGGGCCCCTTGTCATCCAACGGTACTTATACATGGAGGAGGGAGGCAGAGAATCAATCAGAGAGAGATATGAAGATGTACACTGAGGAGGTAGGGACCATGAGCCTAAGGAATGTGAGAAAGCTGAAAAGCGAAAGGAAATGCATCCTGCCTTCAGATCTTCCAGTAGTAACACAGCTCTACATACACCTTGATTTTAGCCCAGTGAGATACATTTCGGTCTTCTGACCTCTAAAACTGGAAGAGGATAAATTTGTGTTGTTCTCACCCACTAAGTTTGAGGTAATTTTTATAGCAGCAATAAAATAATAATAATACATGAGACATATAAACAAGCTTGGCTTAGGAAAGTTTCAGGGAGAGGTGTCGAAAGGCCTGAAAAAGTCATGAATGGGCTTCCCACTCCCCTTCCATGCCAGTGTCTTTGTGAGGTATGCAGGGCTTCTTGGGTCCCACATCTCTGACCTGGTTTCCCCCTTGTCTCCAATCATCAGCTGCCTTTGGCAGTTTTACGTAATTTAAGAAGTCTCTTTCAATGAAATCTTACAGACACATCCTTCTCGTGATCCTGTTTGTATGAAATGTGTATGTATGTGTGCCTGCCTGTGTAAACTCGAGGGAAAGAAAATCTGGATAATATATGCTTCAAATGAAAAGGACTTGGAGCCAGGAGTGGTGGCTCATGCCTGTAATCCTAACACTTTGGGAGGCCAAGGCTGGCGGATCAAGAGGTCAGGAGTTCAAGACCAGCCTGGCCAACATGGTGAAACCTTGTTTCCACTAAAAATACAAAAATTAGCCAGGCATCACGGCAGGTGCTTGTATTCCCAGATACTCGGGAGGCTGAGGCAGAAGAATCGCTTAAACCCAGGAGGTGGAGACTGCAGTGAGCCCAAATTGCACCACTGCACTCCAGCCTGGGCAACAGAGTGAAACTTTGTCTCAAAAAAA
>NW_016107517.1:1097307-1154588 GCF_001604975.1 Cebus imitator
AAAAAAAAACCCTTGGAATTGGATGAGCAAAAGGGAACTTCCATTTTCTACTTTCGATGCTTTTCCTGGAAAGTTGGTCAATTCTCAAACATTTTGCACACACATGTTTTTAAAGAAAGAAAAAAATAAATACACAAACATTGAGAACTACATACAGATGCCAATTTTATATGGTGTTTCTGTGTATATTAAAGACATTTTACAACCCTTACTGCAGCCTGAAATGCTGGTATTTTCCTACATGGCCCATGCTTGGCAAGACATATGTGACCAGGTAGATTGTTTTGCCTAAGGGAAGTCAGAGTAAGTTTATTTTCTTTTCTCCTGCTCCATCATAAACAAACATAAGGAGAAATCAGCAGTTACACTAACCCCCAAATCATATATTCATCATAAGTCAAAATAGGCAAATATTGGCAATTTCATATGACTTAAATATTATTGCAGAAGAGAAATCTTGTGAGTCCATAATGTATTATGAAAGCAGGTACATGGGCACACACACACACACTGACATAGTCCTATTACAGCTAGAAAGACATTGTCCTTTGGGTTCTTTGATAATCGATAAATGAAAGGTCTGTAAAAATGAGTGCAATTTAGACAGTCAGAATCATTATTAGCAAAATGAAAAGGAAAAAAAAAAAGACACAGTGAAATGCAGCTTATCTATTTACTCAGCAGTTGATAAAGCCTGACAAGTTAATTAAGTCACTTTTATTAAGGTTACAATAACATGTGATACGTCAGTGATAATACGCTTAACTGATGTGGACAATATTTTTTTTTAAAGCACGCTAATGAAAAATATAGCATGTAAAAGTTTATACTTTAAAAATAATTTAAACCAAATGATCTAAAATTAAGTAATCTGAAGTAATAAAATTTTGCCTGCAAGATGATCTTTAAATCACCAAACTGCCTGAGAATGATAGCAGAAAATCTGAAATTGTTCAACACATTTGAAATGGGAATGGGAATAAATATTTTATAATATAATACAAAGGAATCAATATTTAAAAGCCTTCATTCATACTTCACAAAATTCTTAATGCAACTAATGTTTCTGAGATGATATCAGACGAATACAATTCTTTTCAGGTATTTTATCAGATTAAGGGTATATGTTTATTATCTCAAGTCCAGCTTAACTAATTTTATTCTCAGGGTCAAAAACTTTCTGAAAATAACTGCTCAGCGATGTTCATTATTAATAGTGTTCCTCTCTCATTAATAGTTTATGGTGAGCTTCTCAGAATATTATGAGACTGTAAAAATTCTATCCCAATAAATGTGTCTATAGTAATAAATTGGATATAAGTTATAGTCTATGAGTTTCACATTGATTTATGCTTGTTGTAACAAGTAGCTCCACATGGTCTGTGCAGCCTAGCAGAGTGCAGCATATGGTTTGCTATTTGTGGGTACAGAAGACTCAGAAATAATCCCCATTTAGAGAAAACAATTATAAAATGAGATCAGAAAACCACTTTACAAACATTTGTTATTTCATTTCTAAACTCCTTTGAGCAGGAAGTCTTCTCTAGATCAACAATGTATTATTTCTGCAGGATACTCTTTTACTTAACATAGAAAATCAAAGCCAATTGAATGTGCTTCTGGAAGTGATTACAGGTTAAAGATGAGAGCATGCAACAGAGATTTGGGGTACACAAATTTGGTACATGTGTCCACCTGATAAAATCCTGCATCTTATTTTCTCATTACAATTCTGTCATACATATAATTGACATAGGCTTTTAAATTAAAATGAAAATAAATTGACTTAAATTTTAATTATGAAAACTGCAATATTTCATTATGCAATCCAAAAAGTTTTATGCAATCTAAAATTCTAGATGTAATAACTCAACTCTAAATATCAAGATAAAAACTGAAAAAATTCCATTTATTATCATAAAACTCAGAAATGTTCTCACGGTTAGTATTTTTATACTAAAGATACAATATCAAGATGAAGGGTTATTTTGTATCCAGGGTTTATGTTGTGTTCACCCAGACTTTGTTAGTTACTTTGACAGCATATATATCCCCCTCTCTTAAACAGAAATGTGAATCAAAAAATACTGAATCATTTTGAACTCTGACATTTTACCTTTGACTATTTCCAAATAAAAACTTAGAATTTCTAGCTCTATAAAAAAATGGAAATATTTGTCTTCTTAGAGATTTTTGGAATGATTTTGTATTAGATTTAAAATATTTATTTAGTAAGTTTAAAATGACAGAACCATTTAAGTAAGAATGCATTTAAGTATTGTGACATGAATAATACAAAATATTTGAAATAGCTTCATGGGGTTTATCTTTTTCAGTACAAGTATGTGACACTAAAGCTGATAGCAAGTAGAACACTTCACCCACAGGTGGGAAATGAGAAATTTTAAGGCCTGTTGCACATAACATAATTTCACAGTGGGTCAGCACAAATTTATATAGCACAGGTGTTTCTATAATTGGAGTCCATTGGAAAAATGCACAGTATTCTATGCTCCACAATGTTCAAATAAAGCTCCATCTGAGTACTTTGCTGATCTCATAATAATAGGCATCTTACTAAAATGTAAAAATAATACAAGTAAGTTTCAAAATTAATTATCTTGAAAAATTCCTTGCTTCTTACATAAGGGTTTTTTTTTTTCTTGATCCCTAATAGAGTTAAGGCAATACAATTTTTTTAAATTGATGTATATATATTTTAATGAAAATTTGATGACAATTTCAAATTTCAAAAATAAAACATTGTCTAAACAGTGCAATATGTTTAAAAAAAAAAGAAAAATGCGAAATAAATTTAAATCTTACAGTCAAAATCTGATTTTTTTTAATTAGAGGGAAGAGTGACCCTCTTCCTATTTAAGTTCCACTCATACATTTCTAAGGTTTTCTCAGTTGCTTTCTGTGTAATATAATGCTGTTCAGCTACTTCATTTCACTAAAACTGTATTTGCTCTTCAGAGAAAGACAGACTTATTATTCTGCTTTATTGGAGCATTCGTTTATTAAGTTTTAAAAAGTGTCAGTGCTTCTTTTAGAAAGGCAAGAGTTTTTAATAAGCGAAAGAGGAGATGATTTTTTAAATCTTGATATTTGTTAACAATACTTCACAAAATTATTAGAATGTACGACAGAGCTTGATGTATAGAAAACAAAATATTTCTGTGAAGTGATGCATTTGGGCATTAGTTGCACAAGAAGACAGAGGAGGGTTGGTCTGATCAAGCAAGAGATTAATTTGATATGCACAACTTTAAGCAAAAAAAAAAAAAAATTACTGTGTTTCGTTTGGTTTTAAATCACACGAGTGGGTTAGTTTGAATTCTTCTCTTTGTATGTCCAGCCCAGCCCTGTCCCTGTCCTTAGCCTCAGGCTTTTGTCAAGTCCTGCTCCCGGAATATTCTTGACTAGAGACACCCAACATTTTTGCTCATCTTCAAGCTGAGAAATCTTTAACCTTCCCTTATTCATCAGCAGGCTATCACTCATAAACTAAATTAAAAATTTTTAGCAATCTTCAAAGTATGAAACTTGTAAATACTGTAAGATTAGATTTCTAATTTTATAAATATTATATATTTTGCGTATTTTTCAAAATAGAAACAGAAAATTGGATCCCTTAAATTATAGCAGTAAGAAACACAAATCCTGACTTGGCGGCAGAGAGGAATCTAAGAAGTTGCGTGGCACATCTGCCCTGTGTGGCTGTCTTACCCAAAAAAGCAGGAGGCAGCTGGGCGCTGTGCCTCACGCCTGTAATCCCAGCACTTTGGGAGGCTGAAGCAGGTGAATCATCTGAGATCAGGAGTTCAAGACCAGCCTGGCCAACATGGTGAAACTCATCTCTACTAAAAATACAAAAACTAGTTCGGCTTGGTGGTAGGTGCCTGCAAGCTCAGCTACTCGGAAGGTTGAGGTAGGAGAATCACTTGAACCCAGAAGGCAGATGTTGTGGTGAGGTGAGATCACACCACTGCACTCCAGCCTGAGCAAGAGCAAAACCCCATCTCAAAAAATAAAAATAAAAAGAAGAAGGGGAAGAAGGCTGGATGTCTGGAGGTCAGAATAGCCTCCACTGTAAAATGTCTTATTGGTCTACAGGCATGAGAAGTAAGTACAAATAAGTCAATCCTTCAAAGTAAATGTGACTCAACCTTTTTCTCAGTCTCAAACTATTCTTGTTCCTGAATAAAATCAGTTATGCCCACTTATTTTATCTTTATTTTTTCCTTTTTCTTTCCTCTCATTTGTCTGTCTCGAGCTACTACATCTGCTAAATATCCACATTGTGACTGAGTGAATGCTTTAAAACATTTAAGTCAGTAAATATTTTTTTCATAAACAAATAATTTAAATCACCAGAAAATAAATGCTATGGTTGACCAAGCTAAGGGACTGTGCAAGTTCATGCTGGAATTATACTGTGTAAATCACAATACCATGAAATAGCAGTCATTTTTTTTCCAAAACACATATCTATGACAAAAACGTGTTCTTCAAGTAATACATAATAGCATCAAATTTCAGTGAACCAGTTAAAAAACAATGCCTCCTTGGTAATCTTTAACCGTCAAACATAATCATAGAGCCACTATGAAATTGAACCTAAAGTGCTAAAACCTATTCTAGAACTGGCATAGCTTTGTGATCCTTAAATGGCTTTTGAATGTCATCAAAAGAGGAGCTGAGGACTTCACACATTGATGGGCAGTATTGCAAAAAAGACAAGAAAGGATGGGTTAATCAGGTCAAAGCGAAAGGCCCTGGGACCGCCACACCCCACACCTGAAACTTATACAGTCCACAGCTGAGTGCTCAGAAGGGAACCGTGCAGGACACAGTTCTCTCTGTTGGCTGCTGAAAGGTTTCCATAGTGATACTTTTTACTAATTTATTGAATAACTTAACATTTACTTTTTTCCCAGTTTTCTTTTGCAAGCACTTTGAAACATATCCCCTTTTAAACTTTCAAATTAACTTTTACTGAACCAGAACCATTTATATCCAAGTGGAAGCTGAGCATTGTTCCATCAAGATTTACATTTTATAAATGATCCTTGGAAATATATGAGAAATTTGACTTGAAAATCTTCATTTCATAATTTTCTTATATTGCTTCTAAGATAGGAAATGATACCATAAGATTTCTATGACTCACAAGTATCTGTTGTGAAAGGTTAATTAAAATTTATTCTATAGTTAGCAATGTTTTTTTAAAATAGCAAATTTGTTTAGTAATAAAAATAAAAACTTTAAAACAAACAAACAAACCCAATTTGATATATCAAATAAATCGATTTTTTGGTGTTGTTAAAGTGACCTTAATCATTCTGATTACCGGGCATCTTCTTGTACTTGAATGCAAAAGATGGTATTTATAAAAGCCATGTCTAACACAATAGCACCCATAATAGAAAGGTAAAGTTTCTATAAAACAACATTTTTGTCTACTTCTAAAAAAATTTATAATTAACTTTTAAAGTATTTTCTATTTTTCATTATTCAATTTTTATTTTTTTCTAAGTAATTCAACTAAATCTTACAATATATAAGATCTGTGTAAAAATGTTAAAGAAAATTTTATTTATATTTCCTTTTTCATACCTATAAAATCACAAATCTGCTGCAAATAAAAAAGGCCAAAACACTTGTAGAGATATCTGTGTACTCAATTTTATTCTTGAATATGATAAAGATATGTAGAAAAATCTCATATAGATTTCTGAACTCAAATACTTCCCTACCATATTGGAAAATTATATTTCTGAATGTATTAATTTGAGTATACAAGTGACCCACCAATGCCAAATCTCAGGGATAGGACTGACATTTTTTTGTGTGCCCTTATTTAAAACTCCCATTGCTTTAAGAAGTTGATGTCAACTGGCCACCACCCTACATATGGTATAAAAAATTCCTCTGTGCATTTCCACGATTCCATGAGTATAAGAAACGCTTTGTGCTTCCATTTACCTTGCTTCACACATTGCTTATTTTTGTGACTTACTTGTAAGGTAGAAAGCACTGTCATTTAAAATGAAGCTCCAGATTTTCCCAGTTTAAAAACAAAGTGTGCACATTTTCAGAATAATACGTCTTCAGCAAGAAGAACATCCTAGGCATCATTGGTGCCATAGCCAATTATTTCCCCCATTTTGGGGGAAAATGTTTTGTTGAGTTGTTGCTAAGTTGGTATCTCCCTGAAGAAATGACTTAAGCCACCCTGTCTAGTAAATCTACTGGGAAAGGAGATAAAAATATAATATGTTAGCCTCACTTTACTAATGTCACCTTACTGAGTCAGAGAAAGCTACTTGTGTAGGTAGAAATACCCTTTAGATTTTATGCATCAAATAGTTATTGAGCATTTTCTAAGTCCAGGCATTCATCTATGCTCTGGAAAATCTGTTGTGAAGAGGTTAAAACCCCTGCCTATAGGATGCTTCCATTCTAGAAGTGGCAGTGGGAGGGGCTTCCAGTACCTTTGGTCATAAGTGTTTGCTCAGATTTAATTTGAATTTCTTTACGTCGTGAATGCGTTTCAATGAAAAATTTGTTACTTCCAGTTTTATCCTTGATTTAACAGTGGAAAGCACCAGAGTCCTTTCATATTAGGGGATACACTGGCATGTGTTTTAGAGACCTTGCAACAATGTTTCCCAATAAACATTAAATTCACTCCAAGCTTATAAGAACACAATCAAGTTGAATCAAGATTCATCAATAAATTGAGAAGAAGAACTGCAAGACACTTGCCAGAGAATGTATTATATTCTTTAAACAATTGTAAGGGACTTAGCTTTCCTTTCAATCCATTTATAAGTCCTAAATAAATTAGGAATCGCTCAGAGTGATTTTTTAAACAAACTTGAATATTATTATTTTGTCTTTTTAAAACTAAGGCTTTACTAAAAAAAAAAGAGCAAGATTGTATCTCTGTAAAGATCTAATGGTATCCATTAGGATGTTTTTGTACTCTACTTCCTATTCAAAAGCATAACGATTTCCTTAATACCTACACAGAAGAGTTTTGTGCAATTAATGGTTTAGATAACTGTTTATTGAAGAAAGGAATAAGATTTAATTATTTTTGTTTTCAGGAGAAAAATTTCTACTGAAGTCTCCCTTTTAATGTTTACCCTCTCTATAATATGCCCATGCTAATCTAAGAATAATTGAGAATGCTTACTCAATTTTATATTTATAATTTCAATGTACATTCTTACTTTGGAAAAACAGGTATTTCATATTCTAAAGATTTGATGGGCAGAGTCTAGTATCAATTTAGCTCTTAAAATAGTCTTCTCATAAACAATGAAGTTAGATACCTCTTTTAAAAATGAACTCAATATTTCACTTATTTATTCAGTAAGATGATAACAGCCGCTCAAATCTAAACCCTTCCATATTTGTGGGGAAATAGCCTACAGGTTTAAACATTACCTAGCGCTGCTCTTTTGGTTCTTTCAATAATATGTGGACAGATTTGAGTACATTTAAGTCTACACAGGAGGAATAGTCAAATACTCTAATTGGCAGAATACCTGTACTGCAGTTTCTTTCTCAGATAATTGTGTGTGTGTGTGTGTGTGTGTGTGAGAGAGAGAGAGAGAGAGAGAGAGACAGTAAAAGAGACAAAGAGTGATAATTTTGCACAAAATTAAGCAAGAAAAAGAAATATGCGGTTATGCTTCTTAGCAAGGAAAGGTAACTTCTTTTTAGAATTCAACATCCAGAGTTGCTGTGTCTAGAAGAACTATTATTCATCTTCTCCAAGCCTAGGCTTTTCCCCTAAATGCAAAAGCTAAAAGATGGGCCTTTGATAAGTAATATTTAAAATCGATTTTATTTTATTGTTACACACAAGATTCTGCGAATTCCTTAATTCACTGTACAATCTAATTACAGCTTGATTTCTCAGTGGAAAAATATATTACCCTATCTTCTCACGTTACTTTTTGATTATTATCTTCTATGGCTATTGCAGCCCTGGATTACTGCCCAGTCATTTCTTTCAGTTTAGTCCTCTCTGTAGTACTGAGTATTGCAGTCGATTTGATCATACAGCATTTAATATTGATTATGGGATGGTAAACAGACTATAGTATTCAGGCCTGGCTGTTGTGGATACATTTTGCAGCATGTATTCATAATAATGCACCTTTGTAGGTGAATTGTTGTTAGTGATTAGAGTTGCCAGGAAGGTTTCATATTTAAAATTCCTTGAGTTTACAACTGTATTAACAATTATAGGAACACAAACCTGCTCTGCATCTAATTATGTTTCCTAAAATATTTTTTATATATAATAATCATCAAAAAGTATATGTATAAACTCTGTGAGTATTGTGCTCTGTTGAGTGCTGCTTAGTTTTTTTTTTTTCTTTTTCCTTTTTAAATCTGTGCTTCTTAAGAACACCGGTTAATGTTGATGTGGGTGCTGACAAAGAGAACAATATGGGGTGCTTGTCTCAGAGAGGAGACCAAGTCTAAGCAAAGGAATCAAAATGCAGAGAAGAAGCTTGCCTTTTTTCTGTTTCTGCTCTCTCTTTTTTGATCTCAGCATCTCTCCTTTCTACCTGTCTCTGTTTCCTGATCTGTCTCTCCTCTTTCTACACCTCCCTTACCCAAACACAGACACACAGTTCCAGGGCTTTGGAGACAGGCCTCTGTAGAGTGTGTGACTGCAGAAACTGGCCTTAATAACATAAAGTGCTAATTGTTTCTGCCTGCTGCTCCTGCGTCCAGCATCCTCTGCATCTGTCTTTAGAACCTCTCATGCTCTGCTCACTTGGGAAGGCCAAGGTTTTGGCCAAAGGAAACACTCACACAATTGCAATAGTGAATTAACGGTCTAAACTCAGAGTTAAGAAGCACCAAGATCAATGTGCAGGACCTGTGTGCCCCCTGCCACCTGCAGACTACCACCTGTTCCTGCTCCGGTGACTCCTCAATACTGTGCTGGACTCAGCTGGGGTCATGGGCCACAGAGACTTCCTGGTTTGCAAGGTTTCCAATTACACAAGGGTATCTTTATCATAAAGCTACTGTTTTTCTTTGTAAATTAAATTCGCTATCTTTATTTTTTAAGTTAATAGTTGGTCATGTGGCTCTACTGTTGAGGATGGCATTTTTTTTCCAGTTAAAGACACAAAACTAAATGTAGCTCACTTATACAGACTCTGGGTCATGTAGACTTTAGAAAAAAATTTTAAAAATTAATTGCAATTGTGTAAAACATAAAACTTAAAGTCATTTATGCCTACATTGCACAGACTTGTACAGTGAATCTGGTTCTATAATATTGACTTTAGTTACACAAGGTGTGTTGCATTGACCAGAGTCAAAATCTCTCCCCTAACAGAATTGACAACATAACATTTGACAGGTGATTTGAGATAATTTTGATTACCTTTTAATAGAAAGCCTTTGATTAAAAAATGCAAATTTCCACATTAATTTTTGAACTGCATGAGATCATTGTTCGAGCTTATTTTTAATACATTTCTGGACCAAACTTTAAGAAAGTATGCACTGTTTAAAATTATTTAAGATGCTTTTTGAACATTCTCTACAAGAATATTTCATGAGCTGAAGTTTTATTGCATTTCTGATTGGAGCTATGAAGAGCAGTCAATATACGTACAAAGAAGCCACCAGGAAAAAAAAAAAAAAAAAAAAAAAAAAAAAAACAGAAAGAAACCCTAAAAAGTCCCAAGTTGATTCAATATCATGACACAGATAAGATCATGGTGGGGTTGAATATCAAATAAGGCAACTGCCCAGGATAACAAAAAGGAGATGTTTTAGAGGACCCATCCACATTGCAAACTGGATGATAACGCCCTGTTAATTGTGACTTGGGTTTGAAGAATTCTGAAGACCATAACTGTTTAGCTTCCTCTGTAAACAACATTTAAGGCTCCTTCTTACCTTGCTCCACACACAAGAAGGAGCTTTTTTGCTTTCGTTTAACAAAAGTATTTTCAACCTTATGGATGTAGGCAGGTAAAAAAGTCCTTTTCTCTAATAAAGACTTTCACTAACAACACTTGGTTTCATTGTATGCATTAAATCTGTGTTAAAACACAGCCCCTCAATCTTAACTAAAACTGCATTGAGGGACCTCTGATTCACAAGCATATTTTCATTTAATCAAAGACACCTGGTTTCTTAGATCTCTGACTAAATAATTCTGAGTAATTTTTTTTTTCTTTTTCTTTTTCTTAGATAAAGGACTTTCTTTTTCTATAGCTGGTGCCATCAAAATGCATTGGTCCCCTCCACCCCTAAACCAAAGAAGTAAACAATATTCACATAGGGGGAATATAACTTAAGCAATTCACAGAGTATACAAACATTTATTGGTACAAAACCTGCAACATGAGTTTTTTGTTACATTTTAACAGTGTTTTCTCAAATCTTCAAAGCTTGCCTTGATGGTTTGCTGAAGTAATTGAACCACTCTTGAGTTGTTTTATATAGGACATCTTATCTTTCTTTCATTACCCAGGCTGTGGCTTCTTTTCTATTCCCATGAAATCCATGTACACACTTTAGAAGCCCTCCTGAACAAGCTCGCTTCTAACTTTCACAGAGCCCTTAGCACAATTTGAATACGAAAGAGATACTGAATAAAAAGCTTTAATCTCTTGTCTGTTATGCTGCTTTCTTGCCTCTCTTCATCTCCTCCTCTTCCAAGGGCTTTTCTGTGTGAGTAAAGTGAACACTTTCTGTTTAAAGTGAAGTGTGATATTCAAGAAGATGCATTCGGTAGGCTGAGATCGGGAAGCGGCTCCTGTAAATCTCCTCTGTCAAAAATTTAGCTAGGTTTCTGCTGCATTGCCTTCTGTTTAAGTCTTTGCAGGTAAAAGATTAGTAAAGAGCTCTCCGTGAACAAAAATCATTCAATCAGCAGAATGTACAGGGAGTATCAAATGTGCCCTCCGCCTCAAATACTGTGGGGTTCTCTCCTCTGATACCTCTTCCCCTCGGTGAGCTGAAACTGCTTGAAAGGGTTTTCTGTTCTCTGGTCTCTTGTCAATTTGAATGCCAGGAAATGAGCCCCCTTTGTGAGATTAATTAATAGCAGGAGCGGATCGGCCGAGCCCAATCGCCACGCAACGGAGCTGTAATTGCTACTTTGTGGAAAGGAAAGAAAAAAAGTTTGGGTTGCCGTTTAAGAAGAGGGTTTAAGGAAAGTTCTTTGAACTAGAGGTCTCAGTGCACTGGATTAAAGCAAGAAGCAAGGAGGCCTTTGAAGTTTGCTAAGAGGTTTTGGAGGGGAAAAAAGTTGGGTGGCAAAGGGAGCTGGCAACATCAAAAGCGCTCTCACCGCTCCTCACCTGCTTGGCTTCCGAATGGGGCCCACGGGCTGGAAAGCAGCCTTGCAGGTCAAGTGACCAGCCAGGGTGGCGGTGGGTGGGTGTTTGTTTATTTGCGATGCTGACATGCACTGTTGTTGCAATGTACGTGCATATTTCAAATTAAAGGTGCTGATTTAAGACTCTGCTCTTGGATGCACATATAGAATGAACCTGCGTCTGCCACAGGATGCCCCAAATTGATTTCTGTCATTCCTTCATGCCACTTTCCCTTCTAATATCTGTAAAAGCAGTTTACAAAGTTTCCCTGCTTATCATTTAGCAATGATATATTGATAAGAGGAAAAAAGGATGAGATTATGACAGAAAACATATCCATCCCCTGTCTGGAAATTAGAATTAGTGAATGCCATGTATTCTCAACAGGGACAATATCGCCCCCAAGGGGGTGAAATTGATTCCTGGGGATGGGGGGGTGCTGAAAAAAAATCCTGTCTATTATAACCTTTTATGTCTCTCTAAAGGACTACAGTACATCAACGGATACACAATATATCTGAACTAATATAATTTCATGGGGAGGGAAACAATTCGAAATAAGATATCTACAAAGACTCTTCAGGGGTCATAATAAAACAAATAATAAACCCCGAGGATCACTGGTGTAAGCAAATTTCTAAAAAGTTGCATGAATTTCATTTCATAAAAATTGTGTATTAACCAAAAGTTAGCTCAAGCATGTGTGTTTCCCATTTTTATTTTATATGTAATAAGTTCTATCTCAATATATTTTATACTTCCAACTCTTATAGTACTTTTTAAATTATTATTTTATTAGTCCTGTCAGACTGATGGCTTGAGAAGGTCCACATATTTGAAATAAAAATTTGAATAGATTTTACTCCTTATCATTACAATTTGCCCATAAGCTAGGATTGCATACTTGATTTTTAGGAAAAAAAAATACAATTAATTTGTCTGAGGTTTTTAGCTACCTTGTGAAATATTACAAGTTCCAAATTCAGAATTTTAAAATTAAACTGTAGAACTGCATCTTTTTTAACACGACTTATTGACTCCATTCAAACTTTGCATGGCACGCTTTTTTCCTTAGGCTAATTAGGTTAGGTATTAATTTCAAATGATAAGCAGTATTTAAGGAGAGTAGTTATACAAGAAAATAAAAACCTTGACATTTATTAGCTAATGGGACTGTTTTAGAACCCTCACTAGTTTAAATTCAAAGTTTTTTCTTTCATTTTGAACGCAACTTCCAAGATAAATACATAAAATTTAAATTTAACCAAATGTGTAAATATTTAGGGATATACTTTAATAATGAGAAAATTTTATGTTCCTACATTTTTAATCCATAACCATGCTATATTTTTCTCCCATTAAAATGACAAGGAATGTTTGAAAATCCAGAAGCCCAGTTTGGGCTGAGTAAACCAAAAACTTTTCTAGGCCTGCCTTGCAGCAAGACACCATGTTTCTCAGCATCACCACCATTCAGAATATTATTCTTCACTGACCTTGAGAAAGAAGTTTTGGAGATTTTGCTCTAAGAAAAATTTATATACATGGGAATATGCATAGGGAGCCATGTCTTCTCTTTTCCAATGTATTTGATCTAATGTGTTCAGAAAGATATTCAGTAAAGTAGCGGTCTTAGCAAAAAGGACTGGTGACATTTCGGGGCTTCCTTTTCATTGACATCCAATACCACTTCGTGCTGCACAAGCAAGTTGGCCTAGCCTAGCATTCAGCCCACAGTGAGCAATCAATAAACGTTGTTGACTGACCTCCGTTGGTGCACCCAACATAGCCCATGGACTCTGCAGCCTCATTACAGAACCATCTTGGGGGACATGCCATTTTGAAAGTTTTACAAATATTTTTAATACAATGAGTGAGTGAATGAAGTAGCTGGTAATTATGACTCCATTGCTAGAATTCCCAATCCCCAATCTTTCCAAACTTGCAGGAACACATGCCCCTGTTTCCAATGAATGCCATGATTCACCTCACTTTGCAGAGATCTCTCCACTTTATGCAGAATAGAAAATATGGACATATAGAAATGTATACAATATAAATGACTTGAAATATATGTTCTATAATATTGGCTGTACTGTGGTCTACTAGCTGTCAAAAAGCTGCATATAATTATGCTCATTAAGAAAAACAGGCATATATTCAATTACTTTTCTACTGCCAAAATAGTTTTCTATTATATCAAATATCTTAGTTTATGCCATGCATGTTAAAGTTTACCACTCCTAGAGGCTTCTAACTGCAACATTTTTGAGCTATCTGGAGGATTATAATTGCGTGCACACATCAATTATGGATTGGATTCAGCATTTTTTCAGGCCAGTTTGATTACAGGTGTAGTACACATAGTCTTGTTAGTTCTCCGTGATTAGGGCTTCCTTTCCCTGCTGGGTCTCTGGGAGAGAAACTGACCATTGCTTTTCACTAACAATTTCTTCTCGTTCCCCAGAGATGCCTTAATGAGCCCCTTGGACATGGCCAAAGGCAATCTTGTTCTCTGGGCCAGTGAGGTGAAAAGCCAAAACTTAACCTACCAGGCAAGCAATAATTAATAAGGTATCTTTGATTCATCTCAATTCATTAACAAAGTAACAAGTTTGAGGGCCTTAAGGAACAGTGTTTTTCTGTCATTTCATTTACAAGTATTGAATGAAACACCCATGCCAAGGTATGTTAAAAAAATTAACTTACAAAGACAATAAATGAATGTAGAATACTAATTGGGAGAAAGCAACTGACAGATACTGCAAAAGATTGATTTTAGGGAAAATGGAGAAATCTGTTTTCTGTTTATTTTAAGGACAGGAAATGAATACTGATTAGAAATGTATAGGCAGTTGCGTCGTGCAGCATTTGGTAATGTTTTCACTGGATATTTGATTTGTCTAAGTTTTTCCCAGATTTTAGATTGGATGCCAGTTATCAGAGTGAGTTTTTTGTCTAATAGTTAGTTGGACTTCCTTGGATACATAGCTCTTAAATTATGATCATTTGCCATGCCTTCCTGTGGAAAAATAATTCAAGCACAAATGTCACATTGCCACAGAAAGAAATGCCTCTTTTAAGTAGGCAAAAGAAGGCTGAGATGATGATGTGGTTCAATTTCTGCTGGCTTATTTTTTTCCTAGGAAACTGTTGTGAATTTGTTTAAAAAAAAAAAAAAGGACACTTTTGGGTTTATAGGAATCTTGAAGTACTATGTTATTATTCCTTAAATGTGCTGCCTGGATATCCATCTATCTAACTTTCTATCTATCTATCTATCTATCTATCTATCTATCTATCTATCTGTCTATGTATCCGTCCATCCATCCATACATCGATCTATATATCTACCTAGCTATTTATCTAATAGATAAAATATCCTCAGCTAGATACCCTCTAGGATGAAAACAAAAACAAATCAAAGCCATATTCCTACATAAGAAATGCTAGTTTTAGAAGAATGTATTATAATTCAGCCCCTCAGAGAAAGGGAGGAAGTATCAGTCACTGTGGGTGCACATTAAGCTGTTGCTTAGTATTGCCATTCAGTTTCAGTGGGGGAGGGAGCATCTCATCTGCATTTGTTGTGTTCCAAATTCCAGCCTTGCTAGGGGGCCTGCCTCTGTAATGAATAAGGTGACTGTGGAAACAGCTTGGAGGTGGCAGAGAGGCTATGGCAGAGACAAGCTGCTTCCCTAATCAGCTTTGCTGGGACCACCACATGATAGCCTCTGTGAAGAAATTTAGAGACCCTTACGCAGTATCTCCTGGAACTGTGTATACAGTGTACGTGGGCCGGAGTCAAACTCTTCTGATTGTTCAGGGGAATTTTGGAAACGCAGTAGTGAGGTTGTAGTGACATCTAAAGGCAGACTCTTCAACTTGTACTGCACTTCCAAACAGCCTGCTCCTTTTTACCAATGCTTCTAATGTTAGCTTCTGACAAATTTCTCCTAAAATGTGCACAAAGCAGCTTTACCTCAGGTCTCCTCTTTTCTCAGTCTGTATCGTTGAGAGTGGGAATTTTCTTGCCATCTGTGAATACCTCTCTTGTATACAATTTTCTATTCTTCTGTCGCTACTGCAAAGCTGCCTTCTCTGAAACTTATATTCTTAACAATTATTTGGCCTCATCTTGAGGCCAAACCAGGCTAAAGTATGTAAACCACACCTTGGGTGAGAACCTCCACTTCCCCTGTGCCAAGATTCTGCCTTGGTGGCAATTACACAGCTGGTTGCCTATGTAATGCTCCCTTTTCTGCGTTCTTGGAGCTAACAATATGCTCCAGAGGCTGTATAAATTTCCTCTGAGGGATAGGCTTTGTCCGAGCCACCTGCTGCTATCATGAATTGGATGCAACTGCCTTGCCACTTGGCACAAGGAAATACGCACTTTTAATGTTGGGTGTCCACATTGAACTGTGCTTCTTTTCTACTTCTTTCAGTAAAATGACCTTTACCTTTAGCTATTTCTTTTTTTTATTTTTTAAATTTTTAAATTTTTTTCTGCATCCTCAATTCCGTAGGCTTCTTCCTCCCACTTCCTCACTCTCAGTAGGGACTTCTAACCTTGTCCTTGACTATCTTGCAAAGGGGCTGGCTTTTCACCACCATCTCCCCTGCAAGCATCCTGGCTATGGCCATTTCAGTGACCTGCTGTCATATTTTGGATGGACCCCTCAGTCTCTTGGTGTGCAGAGTAGTGCATCTTAAATGTCTCATGCCTTGATTTGCTTTCATCATCCTTAAACAATCAGATGCATCCCATTGCTAAATTTGACAAGGGCAAGAAAATTAGACCATGTACACAAGGCAACAGGGTATTTTGCATGCAGGTGATTCCCAACAATAATGAAACCTGAATTATTGCTCTCTATTGAGGGGATGGCAGTTTTTCTTTTATTTTTCTTCTTTTTTAATGGCTTCAGTGAAAGACCTATAAAGTTGCACTGAATAGTTGGAAGATAATAATACCAGTGGTAAATGTCCCTGCGTAGGTCCACCACCCTGCCCCTGGCAGTATTCCTGGCCTTGGGGATCTGAAATTTCCTAAAGATGTATTAGTGTCGTATACACATGTGCTCTTGTATGCTCATAATCCTTTTCACTGGCTTCTTAGCTGCATGCTTTGTATTTAAATTTTCCTTCTGACCAAGTAAATCCCTTTGGATGAAGTGACAGGATCTTTTCAGCACCCATAGCTGGTGACAGCTGGTGGAGAAACTCTGAAAGGCTGCAAAGTGTTCCTTACTAGCTTTCTTCAAGACCAGTGCCAGCCACCAGCTGAGCAATTTCTTAGTCCTCACTTCAGGCATCAGTCAGTTGAAGAGGCTCACAGTAAAGGCTAAAATATAATAGATATTAATATAAAAGGCAATATATGTACTTCTGACTTAACCGTGCCTGTAATTAGGTACTTATTTATCATATATGAACATAGAACATTTTCATCAGTTCTGGTGCAACCCTTTATTAATACTGTATGAAGTATATTTTGGCATCTGAAATGCAGTGAAAACGGCTTTGAAAGCAGTGATTGCCGATAATCATTGGAAAAAAAAAAAAAAAACAGCTCAGCTCGCAGGGCCAGATGCGTGCTGTTTCCCCTTCTACAGTGAAGTTTCCTTGTGAATTTTAACTTGTGATATATTCTGTTGTTTAAAATGAAAATTGAAAGATGTCTCTTTTTGTGTGCGTAGTGGGGGGGTGTCCCTGTGGCCCATTGCCATTGTTAGATGAAGTAATGAGGTAATGAGAAAGATTCATCCTAAATAAGAAACTAGCCTATGAATGAATGTGTGCATTAGCAGTAAGCTAGACCCCGTGTGGAATTGTTTAGTTTTGAATAGTTACCTAACCGGATGCCAGGTCTATATTTTCTGAAAAAGCAAAATAAAATAGTTTTTTTTTGGGAGGAACACAAGATAATCATTTTACAGCAACATTTTGTTGTCATTAGGATTTCTTTATAAAGTTATATTTCTAACATACCTCATAATCCCTCTAGAAATTAAGCATCTGCTAACATATAAAACATATCTAAAATGTAAAGTAACATACCATCTCTAAAGTTGTCTAGCTATCGATTAATTTTCACATACTTTCTCCTTTGCTTCTTTTACCACTTTCGCTTACTCTTTTCTTCATTTTTTGAAGCAGGAAGAGAGTTGAGTGAGTATTTTATTATTTCTCTCTGTATATATATAAATTATCCCTTGAAACTAGACTTTCAGGGAGGAAGTATTTGTTGCTGTATATTATGTCCATGTGGAAATCTGATAGAGCATAGACTAAATGAAGCAGATGGCCAGAAATGTTGGTTATTCCAGAGCTTTGAGAAGTCTTGCTTAAGACAAATTATTTGACAATCCAAAATTAATAGCAGAGTCTACCATTCTGGTTTTGTAACAAAAAATTACATAGAAATGAAAACTTCTCTTTACACAAGCAGAAATATGTATGTGTGTGTGTGTATACATAATTTTCCTCTTGCATTTCCAATCCTTTTAAAATTGACATAATTTTTCTATTAAATGACTGACATTCTGAGAATGTTTCAAGAAACAAATACTATTTTTCATGCCATGATTCAGTTTTACAAAAGCTGTTACACTTGAATCTACTAAGTTAGAGATGAGAAAATTAATACAAAAATAAAGGAAAATAATTGAAACTTACCTTATATTTCAGGGTCAAAAACAATGTATTGGCAGCAAACCAGGTTCTGTGTCTTTTGTGGAAGAGAACGGTACAACTTGGAGTTTTAAATCCTGAATTTTTTTGTTTTTTTGTTTTGCATTTAGCATTCAAAATTTTCTTATATCTGTACCTCTGATTGGGAAGAGGAAATGTTGCACAGGGTGGTCAAAGGGAACTGGAGGCTTTTACAAGTATAAATATGTAGCTGAGCCCTCAAAATAAGCACTTTGCAAAACATCGAACGATACCTTTTTCTGAAATATGACAAAAAGTGCTAAACTCAATAATCATGGCATGCTATAAGAATATTAAATAAGCTGTCAAAAGAATAACATTTCTCCTAAAATCAATTAATCAGTCTGCAAATAATAAAATTAGAATCTGAGTTTGTTGTCACTGGTGATGGTGGTGTTTGAACCAAAAATGCACATGGGCTTTCAAATATTCAAGTACTTCACCATCATGTTTTTTGCACCTGATGAATTATTAATACAGGGCTTGTGCTGGGCTCACCAGCTATTTCTGAATGCCTATTAGTAAGTCACAATTTGATGTGTCACCATGAAGGGTGAAGGGGATATCTAATAAGAATATAATCTATTCATCGCTGGGCAGACATTGATATCAGTTACTTGATCTACTTCATTTTGCTTTGGGTAAATTATTTGAACGAGCTTTGTGATTTTGTGTAAGAAATTGGTTGTTTTTGTTTGTTCTGTTTTTTGGTTTTCTGATTCTTATTCTTAGAGGTAGGCATGCATTCATGTGTGCATGTGTTTTAATAGACAGTTGTGTGTGCTGAAATTTTTTTGTACTTCTTTACACTAAATATTTCAGATGCAAACATATGCACACATATATGTGCTGAATACCTGTATTTGTAGTATCTGTTTACATTTTCTGTCATGTAGTCATTAAGCACACAACGTAGACTTAAAGGATGTCAAAACTGACAGCCTCAGCATGATTGATGACGCTGTGGTAGACTGATTCTTACCAGGTGTGGTGTGATGGGAATTCAAATGCTATTCAGAGCTCTTATTTGTATTAGTAAAGTTTTGCTTTTCTGTAACTTTTTGGGTGGAAAGAAGGCAGGGGAAGCTTCTGAACTTATAATCATAAACCCTTGTTTAAGATATTTTGAATATGTTAAGAAAAAATACATGGACTTTTTTTCCCAACATGTATATCTGATGCATGCTATTCATTTTTATATAATTTACTTTGCAACTCACCCCTATGTAGTATCTTACATTATCAGGATAAATATTTTCAAATATTTCAAATTACTATTGCTGTTATTGATTTGGGTAAACAAATACCCCATTTATTCTCTTAACTGGACAGAAGCAATGACTCCCTGCCTGAATCCATGAAAACACTAAACCAACATTTTAATTGAAATTTCATTTAAAAATCTTGAGCCAGCTGCAAGTTTGACAGAGTGAATGTGTCATTCTCTGGCCTCTATGCATACAGTGCCTCCCGTCTAAATCGAAGAGCTCAGGTTGGCTCCTACTGGACAATAGCCACCAATGCAAACGAGCAGGCATCCCTAAGACTGCCCTAGGTTTCCTTGCCCTCATGCTCATCACCGTGGCTGACTGACACCATGCACCAGAGGCGATCCTGAACAGGAACCACGTATGCATTATCAGAATGAAGCTCACTCACTTTCCATAATGGAATTCAGTGTTTTCTGATAAAAAGGAACTTTTCTTTCCTTTTGGCCATTTAAAGTAGGAATGACAGTGTTAAATGGGTGAAGTTATGCCCTGAGTAATTTCGGAAAACGGAACTCTCTGCCTCAGGATGTTGTCAAGTGTGATCTGTCATTAAGGGAGGGAAGCTAGCAACTTAAGTCATCAGTGGGCCTAAGGATAGGATCTTAACTTCTCCTCCATCCTTACTCATCTTTCAAAAGAACACTTACTGAACTTGATCATTGGATGTAAGTGGTCTCAAAAAATTGTCCTGTGATTTGCAATAAACAATGTTCCTCACCAAATTTCCAAGGAAACTTATAACACACAGAAACTGAATGTCTTCAATTTTTGCCCTTTTGACTTGTCCTCAAGGTTTCAGGTAAGCATATATGTAAGAGAAGAGGTGCCTTCTTCAGACTAAAATGAGAGGGAGCCGACTGTGGAGATTCAACCGTCTTTATTCAACATGTGGTGTAATTACTTCATGGACACTCTTCCACCATCACAGCCAGGAGCTAAGAGAGATTCTCAGCAGCTGTAGTTGGACAGTGCTCATTAACACAAACAAAATAGCATTGCTTCCTAGATTCTTTGTACTACATACTATTTGCAGGACTTCTTATGTCAAAAGCAATTGCCTGGCCACCATCTAAATTTTCTAATACTTGTTTTCCCTGTTATTTATCTTGACTTGTACCTGATTATCCCGTTTCAACCCTGCTACCTGATACATAACCACAATATGCCCCCATCCTACCCCATCCTTAACCCAATGATTCCATGCTTCTGTTTCCTCTGCCCTTTCTCATCAATTCCGTTTTTTGTTTTGTTTTGTTTGTTTGTTTGTTTGTTTTTTGAGTTGGACTCTTACTCTGTCACCCAGGCTGGAGTGCAGTGGCACTATGCCAACTCACTGCAACTTCTGCCTCCCAGGTTCAAGCAATTCTTCTGCCTCAGCCTCTGTAGTAGCTGGGATTACGGGTACCCGCCACTATGCCTGGCTGATTTTTGTATTTTTAGTAGAGATGGGGTTTCACCATGTTGGCCAGGCAAATTTCGAATTCCTGAGCTCAAGTGATCCATCTGCCTTGGTCTCCCAAAGTGCTGGGATTACAGGCATCAGCCACTGCACCCGCCTGTCAATTCTGTTTTCTTTGTCTTAGAGTTAGCATCTCAATGTCCTCTTTCTGGTCTACTCTGTCTCTAAGAACACATTGTTAACCACCACTGCCTGTTTTTCATGGTTTTGGAATTATTCAGTTAGGCAAGGGACACTAAGCCAGTCTTAAGCTCTTTCCAGGAATATGTGAAGTTGCCAAAGTGCCCTGTAGTTGGGCATTAGAAGTCAGGAAGAACACCAAAGCCACAACCTTTGAGTTCTTGCCCAGTGCAGAGCACTGTGACACAAGGCAACAAAGAGTGGAGAGATGGCTGGAGAGAAAGCAGGCATGACTTTGCTAATGATGTACACAGGGCAGTTCCCGCCACTGCAATTAGTTTCATGAGATAGGGCAAGGTGGCTTAACTTGTGTGCTTTAGAGAAATATTGGGGACCAAAGACAAAGTCATTCATATGTTTGATGTGGTAAAGCTCTTAGTCAGAAACAACAACAGCAAAACAAACCAGCATCTAGATTATATGGGCACGTAATAAAGGTTCACAGATAAAGACAACTACTACATACTCTCACCAAATAGTACAATTAGAGGAAGTGTATAATTAGTTGCCCAAATAGAATGCACTGGGAAGTGAAGAGGTTCTCCAAATAATTATGTAGGGACAGCAGGTGTACACCAGGACCACCCAACACAACAGAATATATTTTCACCTGAAATATGTATCTTCTTTTCTTTCTTTCTTTTTTTTTTTTTCTTTTGGAGATGGAGTCTCGCTTTGTCTCCTAGGCTGGAGTGCAGTGGCGTGATCTCAGCTCACTGCAACCTCCGCCTCCTGAGTTCAAGCAATTCTCCTGCCTCAGCCTCCTGAGTAGGTGGGACTACAGGCACCCACCACCACGCCTGGCTAATTTTTTATTTTTAGTAGAGAACGGGTTTCACCTTGTTGGCCAGGCTGGTCTCGATCTCCTGACCTCAAGTGATCTGCCTGCCTCAGCCTCCCAAAGAGCTGGGATTACAGGGGTGAGCCACTGACTCCCACCTTAAATGTATAACTTATTTCACAAATATCCAATGAGAACCTCCAATGTCCTGAATTTGTGGTGTAGGGATTGCTGGTTG
Source organism: Cebus imitator (assembly GCF_001604975.1). Lineage (NCBI taxonomy): Eukaryota > Metazoa > Chordata > Mammalia > Primates > Cebidae > Cebus > Cebus imitator. The sequence continues at coordinate 1,119,335 of NW_016107517.1, forward strand.
GATGTTAACAAGTGTTTATCTGGAACTTGTTAGAAATCCACACAGTAGGGTGTTAAGGAAAGCTGTCCCTGGGATGAATCTCACTGGCAGAAATCCTCTACAAACACACCTGAGGGAGATGCCAGGAAGGCTGTTAGCCATAGGGTGCTGCCAGCTGCCATGCGATGCAGGGACACTGTGCTGAAAAGATGGGCATGCTGCAGGAGCCAGGCACTGGGAAGTTCTGGAGCCAGGCACTGCAGGAGCCAACTAGAGAGTTCAACGGAAGCAGGAATCATAGCCCTTTTTTCCTGTAGTGTCTCTCCAGAGCCCTCTGCCGAAAAAACTTAACATTGTGCTAGCTGGCAAAAACAAACGTTTAAAGGGCTCAGATGCATTTTCACAGACCAGGCAATAAAGGAGGAAATTAGAGCTGAGAGGCAATAGATTGGTAACTGGTCAGCACAATAAAAGCCGGTCACCCACAGACCCACTTCTCAGAGCCATCTTTTTGGACTGCTTTTGTTTTAGGTTCTTCTTCTAGTGGTTACTTATAGTAATAAGCTAATACTTGTAATTCTTGGTTTATCAATTTTAAGTGTCATCTACTAATAGCTTACTATGAAAAATGAGAAATGTGGCCTGTTTCACCATCTTCTTCTCATCTCAATGTCTCTTAATTATGATAATAGTCACCTATGAAACTTTAAATAATATGTTTAAGCCTTATTTCCACACATTACACTTGGACAGCATTTTCTTTTTCTTTTTCTTTTCTTTTTTTTTTTTTTTGAGATAGAGTCTCGCCATGTCACCCAGGCTACAGTGCAGTGGCACAATCTCACCTCACTGCAACTGCCGCCTCTCAGGTTCAAGCGATTCTCCGGCCCCAGCCTCCCAAGTAGCTGGGACTACAGGGGCCTGCCACCACACCCAGCTAATTTTTGTATTTTTAATAGAGGCGGGGTTTCACTATCTTGGCCAGGCTGGTCTCGAACTCCTGACCTCAAGTGATCTGCTTGCCTTGGCCCTCCAAAGTGCTGGGATTACAGGGCTGAGCCACTGTGCCCGGCCAGTTGGACCACATTTTCTGACTTCTCACTATGTAACAGGAGGAATACCAAAGCCTGATACCTTCTTTCACCTGTCCTCTCCTCAGTAGCATACCCAGCTCTTCTAAGGCTTAATATTACTTTTCCATTTCTACATTACATTATGTTTAGTTATTATAATTAAACCCTATGTGCTTTTTCCGGTAGTTGCACCTAAGAACTCAAACCCAAATGGACTGCATTTTTAGCATCATGATTATGTGTTACTTGTTGGTGTGTTATTTATGGAAGCATTTGTTGACATGATTGTATCTATAAAAGCAAATATATAAACATTAAATGAGAAATGTGCTGTTCTTGTGACCATATTATCATTCAAATGTGGAGTTCTTTTAGAAAACTTGTCCAAGTTAGAGTGAGTAATGAGTCAGGTGAGTCAAATCTAATTCTAATGCAGAGATTTCGAACAAATGCTATAATTAAGCTATGATTTTTACTGTTACATCTTAATAGATTTTAGACTAAAAATATAGATTATTAGCTCCTAGAAAATTTGTTTGTGTGCATTGCAGCAAGTCAAACAATGTAGAGACTAGAAATGTTCGTGTGCTTTCCCGCTTTCTCACACTATTGGCTAGACTTAACAGAAATATGCTCATGATTTTAGTTGTTTTTTTAATGGAATCCTGTTATACATATTATTTTTTAGCTTTTTATTTTGAAAGTATTTTTGATTGACAGATATGTTGCAAAAATTTCACAGGGAATTCTCATATGCCTTATACCTGGGCCCCCTGATGCTAACATCTTGTATACCTCAGCACATTTAGCAAAACTAAGAATTACCATTGATTTAATAATATCAACTAAATAACAGACATTATTTAGTTTCAAACTTTTTTTTTTTTTTACTAACATCCTTGTTTTCTGTTCCAGGCTCCAATCTGGGGTACCGCATTACATATCTCTCTAAAGCGATTATCTAAGGTGTAGAGGCCCATGGGTCTATTCCAGGATCAAATCAGTTACGTATCTACCATCCCAGTACCACTTAGCCCAGTTCCATCATCCATGAAGCTCTGTAGTAGTCAGCTCCTCCCCAGTCCCTAAACCCTAACAACCACGGAAAGGGTAATCGTCTCTATAGTTTGCCTTTCCCAGTGTGCCTTATAAATGGAACCATGCAATATGTAGCCTCTAGGTCTGGCTTCCTTCACTTGGCAAAATGCATTGAACATTTATCTATGCAGTTGCATAAGTCAACAGCTTGTCCCTTTATACTTCTGAGATGAACTATCTCATATAGTTGGGCCACAGTGTGTTTTTCCATATGCCTCTTAAAGAACATCTGGGTGACTTTCCATTTTGAGATACCATGAACAAAGTAACTATACACATTCATGTACACATTTTGGTGTGAATGTAAGTTTTTAATTCATTTGAATAAATAACTAAAAGTGCTTTCTCCTACAGTATATCTAACTTTATGAGAAAAAATGCTGAACTATTTTTCAAAGTGGTTGTATCCTTTTGTGTTTCCTTCAAAAATGAGTAAGAGTTCCTGTTGCCTGCATCACTAGAATTGTCAGATTTTTATTGCCACTGTCATTGTTTAGTTTGGTGTTGCCATTCTAATAGGTGTGAAATGGTGTCAAATTATAGTTTTAAGTTCATTTTTCTAATAACTCATGATGTTGAACATCTTTTCATATGCTTATATGCCATCCATATATCTTCTTTGGTAAAATACCTGCTAAGAATTTTTTTCTCACTTTATTGCTTTTATCGTGTTGAGCTTTAAGGACTGTTATTATATTATAAAGACAATTCTTTATCAGATAAGTGATTTGTAAATATTTTCTAAAGTCTGTGAATCATTATTTTATCTTAACAGTATCTTTCGCAGAATAAAAATTTAATTTGGGACAAGTCTAACTTACCAAATTTTGTTTTTTATTTTCTGGTTTGTGCTTTTGGTGTGGTATTCCACAAATCATTGCCAAATGCCAAATTAGATAGATTTTTCTCCAGTGCTACTATATGAATGTGTTTATGCCTATAATCCATTTTGAGTTAATGTTTATACAAAGTGTGAAGTACATTTTGAGGTTTACTTTTTCATATATGTATGCCTAGTTGTTCTGATACCTTTTGTTGAAAATATTATTTCTTTACTGAATTGACTTTGCACCTTTATCAAAAACCAATAAATTATATTAGTATGGGTCTATTTTGGGGTCCTCCGTTTATCCACCAGTTTATGCATTTATTGTTTCATCAATATTTGACTGTAATGATTACAATTTTTTTAGTACATCTTAAAATTAGATAAATTGAGTCTTTCAACTTTATTCTTTCTTAGAGTTTTTTTTTATATTGTAAGTCATCTGAATCTCCATATAGTATTAAAATTAACCTGTAAAAAGCTACAAATTTTTTTTTGTTGAGTTTTTCAGTGAGATTGCATGGAATCTACAGATCAAATTTCTGTGAACCAACAACTTAATTATACCGAGTCTTCCAATCTATGAACATGGTATATATCTCTATTTCATCACATTTGTTTATTTCATCAATATTTTGTGTTTTTTAGCAGACAGAGCCTGCATTTATTTTGTTTACTTTTTACATAGTTTATTATTTTTACTGCAATTATAAGTGGTATTTGTTTTGTATTTTAAATTTTAATTGTTCATTGATGCTATGTAGGAATATGGTTAAATTCCAAATATGGAATCCTTGCATCCTCCCAACTTACTAACTTTATTACTTCTAGGAGCCTTTTTTGATAGATTTTGGGGCTATTTTTACATAGATGAGTATCTGTAAATAGAGACAGCTGTTTTCATTTTTGTTTTTTCAAATCTGTATGCTGTGTTTTCTCTTTCTATTCTCCTGTCTGATTGCACTGACTAGGTTCCAGTACAATGTTGAATAGGAGTGGTAAGAACAAACATCCTTCTATGACAGATGATAACATCCAGTCTCTTATTGTAGAGCATGAAGTTAAATGTAGGTTGTTAACGATACCCTTTGTGAAGTGAAAAAAAAGATTGTTTTTATTCTTAGTTTGTTGAGAAGTTTACTTAATTATTATTATGAATAGGTGTTTAATTTTATTCAAAGCTTTTTTTGTACCTATTGATATGATTATATGTTTTCTCTTAGTCAGTACATTAATATGGTGAGTTGTATTGTGTATTGATTGTCTTTTCAATGTTAAATGTGACTTTGTAGTGCTGGTATGAATCCAACTAGGCTGTGATATATTAACCCTTTTACATATTACAAATTTAATCAGGTAATATTTTAGTGGATTTTTGCATCTATAATCATGAGAGATTTTGACCTGTAATTTTTTTGTGTGTGATGTCTCTGTCTGGTTTGAGAACGCATTGGAAGTGTCCCTCTCATTCTGCTTTCTCAATGAGGTATGGAGAATTGGTATTATTTTCTTCCTTAAGTGTTTAGAGTAATCCAGCAGTAAAATCATCTGTTTTTATTTTTGGATTTTTTTAACTGCAAATTTAATTTTCTTAAAAATAAAGGACTATTCAGGTTATCTGTGTTTTGCCGAATGAATTTTGGTAGTTTGTGTCTGCCAAGGGATTAGTATATTTTATCTAAGGTGTCCAATATATAGGCATAGAATTGTTCTTATTACTCACTTTTTAATTCTTTTTAGCATCCCCGAATCTTTGCTGAAGTGGATCTGTGTGTTGGGGCATGCCTTTAGTGCTTCTGCAGATGGTTTACAGCTCCGTATTAGTCTCTATATCTTGCTTGCACAGAGCGGCAAAGTTAGCAAGAAGTGAGATTAGGGCTTCTCAGGTCTTTCCTATGCATATGAATGGCAATGTGCATGCGCATGGCCTTCTAGATTCCCCGAATCATGTCATAGCTTTTCAAAGCCCCTCTATTTCTTTTTCTTTTTCATTTTGTCAACCTTAAATAATGAGCTTTAAAATATATAATTAAGTTTAGAGTTTATTCAAGCACAGAACTTGAAGATAGCCATACGAGAAACACAGACTCTAAGAATGGGCTTAGTATTCTCCAAGTGGAGGAGTTAAGGTTTCACTTATATAGGCAGAAAGAAAGAAGTTTCAGCAGAATCAAGCATTTTCCATACAAGACCAGGTGCATATGCCACAGTGGTATGGTTGGCTACAGATTGCTACACTCCAGGGAATGTTATTTTCTGAGGTCAGGTAGTTTTGCCTATGTGTTTTTGCCCCTAAATATTTATAGAAAAAAAAGGCAGAAGTTGCAACTGTATGTCACATGTCTCAGGCTGCATTGCCACATTCCTTCATGGCTCAGGATAATTCTATGCTCCAACAACTTTAAGCTTAAATTAAGTTTAAATTATTTAATTTTATAGTTCTTTACTACCCCAAATTATTTTCTTTGCCATTTTCAACTTCTAGAGGCTTCCTACATTCCTTGACTTGTGACCCCTTACTTCATATTCAAAGTCAGCAACATAACATCTTTATTTTTTTCTCTTTCCTGTAGTTTGAAGTTTGTGTATGCTAATTTTTTTACATCTATATTTATTATGGCACTCATAATGCACTCACAGGTTTTCTGGAGCACAACAGATTAGTGCTATTTGCTTATAGTAAAAAATACGAAAAACCCTAGCACCCAAATTTTTTCTCTTTAGGTGACGTCATAAAAGTCAGATGTTATCCTACATGTAAGGGGTCAGTGGTATAGGCAAGTTACCCCCTAAAACATGAATCTGAATGTCTAAATATGTAATAAACATTATTGCTCATCCTTCCTCTTCTGAGAGATCCTTTTTGGAAATGTAATGAAAAGGATCTTAAGTTCATACTCTAACCCTTTAGAATGTAAAATATGTCCATCTGAAGAAAGATGAGATTCATGTCCCCTGCTCTACAACTCAGGAATATCACTATTTTTCTGGGACTTTCTCCTCCCCCCATCATTAAAATGTAAATATTCGAGGAAGCTAAAATTATCTATTCAGACATAAGTTAACTTCTAAAGCTTGTCTTTCAGCCCAGATCCCAAGCTTTAATAAACTTGTTTTCTAAGCTCTAATGGTCCAGAAATTTTTCACAATTGTCACATGAGAAATTTCCATTCTTCTTGGACCACGAACCACTGGTGTTAGCAATTATATTAGGGGCTGGAGATACAGAATGGAATCTCCTAAATCCTGCCATCTGATGCATGCCATAGTTGGTTTGACTCTCCATGACTGAGTCATGCCCCAGTCCGTTTGCATATGGAGCCTGAAACGGAAAAAAAAGGAAGTTGATTTCCATTGCCCTGATGTGTGTGCTTCATATATGAAATAAAGGTACTAACAAGTAGCAAGAGTAATAATGGTTAAAAACAAACAAATTAGTAAAACTGAATGCCTATATGTAGGGTGCTGGTTAAATAAACTATGGCAATATGCATACTCAGAATGTTATGCAGCTATTTAAATAAATGAAATTAAATATTAATATATTTTACTAGAAATAAATCTATGATATTTCAAATGAGAAAAAGTTAAAAATAATATGGAGAATATAGGGCTTCCAGCTCATCTTGAAGAGACAGGAAAGCTAAAAATGTCCCACACTTAACGAGAAAAAAAGCTGGATGAAATCTAAATTAAGAATTTTCCTTGAACTTTTTCAGGGAAATGAAGGACAAACAACTGATGTGAAATCTGAGGAGAAACAGGTACTTGCAAAGAGAAACAAGTGTCACCTAAATCATTCAGTTAATGACAGCATAGAGCCAATCTTTGGGTCTTCTTTCACATTACCTCTGAAATGGCACTTAAAGAAAAAGAATCTATTCATTTAAATAGTTTTGATTAAACAGACATCATAACTGACCCTTTGCAATTATTAAAGATGACAAGAAATAGCAGAAACTAGATATTTAATGAAACTCCTTACTAAAGTATAAAGACTGTTCTTCTCTTGACTTTGTATGATTTTTCTTAGGACCTCTCAGAGTCAGATACCCTGAGAGTATGTGCAATGCCATCGGTGAAGTAGAAAAGAAAATATGAATAAACATAATATGTAAGTTATAAATCTATATGAGCTACTCACCAAGAAATTAAGATAATTTTTAGCCACTTCCCTAAAAAGAAGCATTACTGCTTATTTTGGTCATTTATTATTTTCTTTTATAAATTGTCTAAAAAGCTCAGTGTAGAGGCTTTATATTAAGCTTCAATAAATGGGCTCTTATAACGGGATCCAGTCCACAAAACTGCTCCAGTAATTTTCTCTCTCCTATATAATTGTCGTTTTTGTCATCATTGTCTTGGTGGAAGTGTTTATTTGTGCATCAAAAGAGACTATCTTATGAATGAAAGAAATTGGCAGAGCTTTTGGTATTAACTACCTGTATCAGTTCACAGTTTCCTCAGCCAACATTTCTGAAAGTGTCTTATATGTACTTTTGATAGTATTTTAATATATTACATTGGCATTTTTTTACATGTTAGTGATATCAAAATTTAATGTCAAATTTTATATTCTATAGATATATGTGTGTCTGTATATATGTTTATTAGATTTTAAACTTTATAGACTAAATAGATTCAAACCTCATATTCCCAGGACAGACCTGAAGAATTATTTGATTCCATTCAAACTTTGTGGATCACGTTATATGTATGGCAGCCTACATGTGGGACCATGATGAAAGGCTCCTTAGTTTGCACCTTACACAAAACCACCTCACAGACAAAATGAGTACAGGCTGAAATTCAGTTAACTCTCTATTCACCATGCTGCGTGACTTTAAACTGTACAAGGTGCGAGAGAAAAAGTTACTTTATTCTGCACGGAAAACCATCAACTCACTAATTTAAGACCCCTCCCCCCCATGACTAAGCCCTCAAGTCTGAGTCTTTCCAGGAAGGTAATCCTTTTCTAATTTTTATAATGACTTGATACAATGGGTGACCTCTTCTGAATTCTTAAACAAAGATTCCCCATAAAGGTTTACAAATATGCTGGAATATCAAACCCATCAGCTCTTGGAATGGAAAATAAGTTCTCAGACCAGTAAGACCTACCAATAGCAAAGACTAAATCAGACAAACACAACAACAACAACAAAAAAAAAAAATGAAAAAAATAAAAAGAAATGCATCCCTATTGCAGTGAACAGACTTGGACTTTAAAGTAACCAAATTATTACTAAACAAACAGAGAATTTGTACCATTATTTCCAAAGTCAAAATAAAATGTAATGAAAATTCTAGAAGTAGGCAGAATTAGAGCTAAATAAAAGTTGTTTAGAAAAGTTAGACTCTTACATATGCTTGAAAGCAGATTGCATGTAGCTGAAGAGAACGTCAGTGAACTGGAAGGTGATTCAATAGGAAATACTTAGAGTAAAGCACAGAGAAAAAAAGAATAAAATAAATGATAAGGACATAAGAAATTAGTCTGTGTATTTATTATACCGAAAATCTAATTCATTTTTTAATTATAGACACAAAAGTAGAAGAAACAATGAGATAGAAGCAATATTTGAAAAGATACTGACTGAAAATTTTTTAAATACTGAGAGACATCAAGTCACATATTTCAAAAGCACTATAAACTGTAAGCAAAATAAATACCAGAAACAAACTAATAAAACCCAGTAATCCCAGACTTAAAGAGAGCCAAATCAAGAACGAACTGCCATTCGCAATTGCTACAAAGAGAATAAAATACCTAGGAATACAACTAACAAGGAAAGTAAAGGACCTCTTCAAGGGGAGCTACAAACCACTGCTCAACTAAATAAGAGAGGACACAAACAGATGGAGAAACATTCCATGTTCATGGTTCGGAAGAAGCAATATTGTGAAAATGGTCATACTGCCCAAAGTAATTTACAAATTCAATGCTATCCCCATCAAGCTACCAATGACCTTCTTCAAATAACTGGAAAAAAGCACCTTAAACTTCATATGGAACCAAAAGAGAGCCTGCATAGCCAAGTCAATTCTCAGCAAAAAGAACAAAGTGAGAGGCATCACATTACCAGACTTCAAACTATACTACAAGGCTACAGTAATCAAAACAGCATGGTACTGGTACCAAAACAGAGATATAGACCAATGGAACAGAACAGAGGCCTCGGAGGCAACACAACATATCTACAACCATCGACCTTTGACAAATCTGACAAAACAAGTAATGGGGAAAGGATTCCCTGTTTAATACATGGTGTTGGGAAAAGTGGCTAGCCATGTGCAGAAAGCAGAAATTGGACCCCTTCCTGACACCTTACACTAAAATTAACTCCAGATGGATTAAAGACTTAAACATAAGACCTAACGCCATAAAAACCCAAGAAGAAAATTTAGACAAAACCATTTGGACGTAGGCTTAGGCAAGGACTTCATGACCAAAACACCAAAAGCACTGGCAACAAAAGCCTAAATAGACAAATGGGACCTAATCAAACTCCACAGCTTCTGCACGGTGAAAGAAACCGTCATTAGAGTGAATCGGCAACCAACAGAATGGGAAAAAAATTTTACAGTCTACCCATCTGACAAAGGGCTGATATCTAGAATCTACAAAGGACTAAAACATATTTACAAGAAAAAAACAAACAAGCCCATTCAAAAGTGGGCAAAGGATATGAACAGACGCTTTACAAAAGAAGACATACATGAGGCCAAGAAACATATGAAAAAATGCTCATCATCATTGGTCATTAGAGAAATGCAAGTCAAAACTACATTGAGATACCATCTCAGGCCAGTTAGAATGGTGATCATTTAAAAATCTGGAGAGAACAGATGCTGGAGAGAATGTAGAGAAATAGGAACACTTTTACACGTTGGTGGGAGTGTAAATTAGTTCAACCATTGTGGAAGACAGTGTGGCGATTCCTCAAGGACCTAGAAATAGAAATCCCATTTGACTCAGCAATCCCATTACTGGGTATATATCCAAAGGATTATAAATCATTCTATAAGGACACATGCACACGAATGTTCATCGCGGCACTGTTTACAATAGCAAAGACTTGGAACCAACCCAAATGCCCATGGATAATAGACTGGACAAGGAAAATATGGCACATATACACCATGGAATACCATGCAGCCATAAAAAATGAGTTCATGTCCTTTGTAGGGACATGGATGAAACTGGAAACCATCATTCTCAGCAAACTCACACAAGAATAGAAAATCAAACACCACATGTTCTCACTCATAGGTGGATGTTGAACAATGAGAACACATAGACACAGGGAGGAGAGCATCACACACTGGGGTCTGTGGGGGGTAACTAGGAGAGGGACAGCAGGGGGTGGGGACCTGGGGAGAGATAACATGGGGAGAAATGCCAGATACAGTTCATGGAGAGGAAGGCAGCAAACCATATTGCCATGTATGTACCTATGCAACAATCTTGCATGTTCTTCACATGTACCCCAAAACCTAAAACGCAATAAAATATATATGTCTATAAAAAGAAGTAGCACTGAAAAAAGCAAAATAAAATTTCAAAAAGAATATGAAAGAAAAAATATATAGGCATATGAGAATCAAAAAGTCACATTATTATCAAGGAAACAATAGTAAGACTGGCAGCTAACCCTTTAAAAAAAATGGAAAGCCAAGAAACATGGGCTGAAAAAAAATAAAAATAACTGGTGAACTGATATTCTTTACCTGGCTAAATGGTTCTTAAAAAATAAAAGTAAAATAAGGACATTTTCATGTAAGAGAAAACAGTATGTATTTTTAGCAAACCCACAGAAAAAGTGATATTAAAGTAATTTTTTTAGGCAGAAGGAAAATGAACATAGGTGGAAACAGAAATGTAAGAAGGAATGAAGAAAAAACCAAAGGGTAAATATTTTTGTAAATTCATATGACTATTGACTGTATACAACAATAATAGCAATAATAAAATCGTGTGGATTTTAGATCTACATAAATTTAAAATTCATGAAAATAACACGAGGAGCAGAATAATTGAATTTAATGAATTTAAGCCTCTTGCTTTGTCTGGGAAGTGACAGAAATACCAATTTATGTTAAATTTTAATAAATTTTGAAGGTATATTTAACCCCTACAGCTGGATAGATGCAAAAATAATAGAAACATAATCTATTAAAAAGAAAATAGTTGTATAACACCATCTCACATATGCAAAAAGAGAAAATTATTAACTACAGAGATAACTAAAATTATTTTAAACAGAAAAAGTAAAAATAAGTAAAAAACAAAAGAAATAAAATGCATTGTTGAATTCTTCATAGCTTATCTGCCAAAAATATTTGTCAATTGATAATAATTTAATTATCTGATATTGATGCAATCACAAATAATATTTGGCATAAAATCTCCGTATTTCACATTAGAAAGTCATGAGATGACACTAAAATGGAATCATTAAAATACATTATAGAAAAATAAAGAAATAACAATTATAATACATGTAAAAATTATAAAAGTTTAAATCATAAGGCACAGCTGAAAGTTTAAATCATAAGGCACAGTTGAAAATTATTGCCTCTGGGAACCGGAGACTAAGAAAAGACAAGGACCTGGTGAATTTTCACTGTAAGGCTCCTGGAAATATTTGACTTTGGTGAAATGAAAAAATCAAATTCAAAAGGAAAAGAAATAAATGAATTTGTTGAAGAATGTGTACAAAAAAGAACACAGACATTTAAGTAGCTGAGGCAATTAAAGACACCAAAGACTAGTAATATTTCCTTTCAGCTAAGTATAAGAAATGAAATAGCTCCTTAGTTAGAAATTGTTGCGATGATTTCAACAGATAACAAAGAGAAAGAACAACGCTTTGATTTGAACTTTACTTCTCTCTTTTAAGATTAACAGACTTTTCTTCAAAGCAGAAATGTTAGAATAATTTTCATTTGGATCCTATGAGAAGAAAGAAGACATGTTAACTCCTTTCCAGAATCACTAACAAAGCCTTTGAAAGAGAAGTCCTTGAACCCTGTAGGAAAATAAACTACCAGACTCCAAAAGAAAGGAAGAAAATGAAATGAAGAAATTTTATAATATTTGATAAATTTCTTAAAAAATTTTAAATAAACTTCGTGAACATTTTGAAAGTATATTACTTGTGAGTAAGCAGCACAACTTTCTAAGGACAAGTCGATTTTTCTTAAGTGATAAAAGAATAAATGCTTCCCTATATATCAAATCTTAAGTTTTACAAAACATTTGGAAAAAGATATATGCATGATTCAGGAGAGGGGTGTAAAACTAAGGGAAAGGGAGATTTGTCTATGCAATTTCAACTAAAGCAACCCTTCATACAATATTTTGATGCTACTTTATGATATATGTTTGAAGAACTATTTCAATCCCTATACAGAATTGAACATTATTGGGGTAGATCAGGGGTCAGCAATCTGTAGCTTATGGGCTAAATCTGGTTTGCCACTTATTTTTTTTAACAAATAAAGGTTTATTAAAACACGATCACATTTTCTGTCTATAGCTATTTCCCCTTCATCAACAGAGCCATGTTGTTGAAACAGACTTCTGGCTTGCAAAACCTACAACAGTTACTATCTGCCTCTTTACAGAAAATGTTAGCTGACACCTTGGTTACATAATACTTAGTGCAATTAATATTTTATTGCATAGTCATGCTCGATGTTATCCAATGTTAACATACATGATTTTGGTTAAAGGTGATCAGTTTGAAATGTTTTTGGCAGCAAGGAATAGAAAGTTGACTGCAAATGGCTTGATCAATTACACAAGAAATTATCCTATATATATAACATGTCTGGATATATTATTGAGAGCTGGGAAGCTGATTAAAGATTTCAGACATGACCCAGGCTTCTTCGAACTCTCCACTTTGACTTTTGTTGGCTTTCATCCTCATGGTCGCCAAATAGTTGTCATACCTCCAAGAGCCACATCCACATTCCAGATAGGACAAAGGACAAGCAGCTTTCTTGTGATGAGGGTTTGCCTTTTTATTTGGGAGGTCAAAACTTCTGCAAGGACTTTTGGCTACATTTTGTTTGTCATGTTGGATTATTTAGTCATTTATCCAGCCGTAAATTATTGACTTTCCATCAAATGAGGCATAGGTGCAAGATACTAATGCTAAAAGGTAAAACATAAACAAACCTTCCCAGTAACAAGATGACAATCTAGAGATGGAGGCAGATGGTGAAATAAATTACAATAAAATATATTACATTGTAAGACTGATGTATGAAATATAGTTGAAGAACCTAGCTGAGTCCTAAACAATTTAAGAAATGCTTCCCAGGGAAATAGAAATCTAAAATCCTTAATGGATACATAGGAACAAACGTGTGCAATGCACAGAAAAGGGATATACTGAGTCACTGAAGTGAGGTGAGTGCATCATATTAGAAAGCATCACTTGGTGATCAAAGACTCTGGGATGAGGCACTGGTTTGTATCCTGGGCAACTGGCTATCTTCTTAGAGACAGAAACAGGGAAGACATGCTGAGAGGGGACTATCATGAGTTTAGTCTGAGCATGTGAAGTGTGAGGGCTGCGATTTATATAGATCTATGTATTCAAGTGGGGAAATTAGTAGATCGCTGCATGACAGCTCTGGGAGCCGTGGGTAGTGATGGCGTGAAGGTGGAATTTTGGGAGCTCTCAAGGTCTAGATAGGTATTAAAGCCACACAGAAGTAAATGAACATTTTCAGTAGGGGTGGTTGTGGAGTCAGAACAGATCATGGCTTAAGACGGATTGTTGATGAACACTAACTTTAAGGCAGAGATTCTCAAGTGGATCTGCTGACATAGAAGAAATTCAATGCTTGTTAAATCTACAAAAGCATTGTCTTTTATGGTGAGGCCCATACAATTTATATTCATATTAAAGCTTGGAAATCAGTAATCTGAGAGCTTGCTAAAGGAAAAAGAAATCAGGTGAAGGTTTTGAAGGAAACAATTAGAGAAACTTAAGGAAAAACAAGAGGGTAAAATTGTTTCAAAACGAGGCAGTGGTCAATAATGACAAATGTGATTGAAAGTTTGAGTAAGAAAAGGTATGAATCGCTATTGGGTCAGACCCAGGTGTTTTGTTGATCTCTCTCTGGTAAATGCAGTTTCAGTGGTGTCAGGGAATCAGGAGTCAGACTGCCCTAAGTGAAGGGTGGGGATGAAGCAGGAGGGAAAGAGGTGGTTGGAGGAGCGTGAATAAGTAGTCTTGTAGACACTTTAAAGAAGCATGGCCATGCAAAGGTAGTCCAGAAATATCAAAGTGGCAGCAAAGCGAGAAGCCTTTTTACAAAATGGGAGAGACTTGGATATTAATGCCAAGAAATTGAGAGAAAGGAATTAGTGATAAGAAGCTAGGCTTGAGGAGGGATGGGATCCAGGGCTGATGTGGAGAATACCAGACAGCCCATCTGTGGTGACACTAGAAAAGGAGGAAGGTGGGTTGGATTTGAAAACCTCTCTGCCATTTGAAAATTTGATGGCGAGTTTTCTCACATTTCTCTTCCATCAGATTATTTTACGATTATTTTGGAGTTTTTCCTTTTTTGTTGGTTGTCTTTTTTTTTTTTTTTTTTTTTTTTTTTTTTTTTTTGTATGTGTGGTATTTATGTTAAGTTTCAGTATCCAAGATTTGAGTCGGACAGCTTTTTAACATAAACTGAGTGGTTAAAAAAATAAGTACTTTGGAGTAAATTAGCATAGAAATTATCTGGTTCTGTGTTTCGTTTGTTTCCTGCTTTTGTGGAAGTCAACTGCAGATCAAAATATTGTTAGCATTAGCAATACATGTTTTTTACCAATTCTCAAAATATTCCTGATGCTGTAATTTACTTTGTTTTTAAAAAAATTCTCTATCCATTGTCAATCTCTGACAGAGAACAGATATTCAATGTACATTTTTAATGAGTTAAGGGACAAATCAACCTCACCCCTTCCAATTCTTCCTCTAAATGCATTCCCCCTCTTATATTTACACCTAGGTTACTACCTGGGGTGACTGGGAGCCACGTGAATAATTAACCTTGATAGAGCCTCTGCTATTTGCCAGGCATTATGCTAGGTCTTGAAAGTTTGGATTAATTTAAAGTTATCTTCATCTCACTCCTGCCTCTCACCACCTGTATCCGTAGGTTCTAACACAAGCTAATTGTCCTCACAAATGCCCCTGGGTTCTTGCCATTCCCCCTTCACCTCTCTGATCTTGCTTGAGTCTGTTGCCTGATGCTCTCTCACCGGACACCTGGCCAGCCTCCTGTCTGAGCCCCTGCTGTTTTCTTTCCTCCCTCTCCCTACCTGTTACATTCCTCTTAAAGTTATCTTCCAAAAATATCCAATGCATTCATGTCACTCAACTGATTTTAGAATGTGAATTATTCTTAATTAGTTTTTGGATAAAAATCCTAAATTCTAATTCTAAATTCTAGTTCCAGATTTGTTTTTAGGATAAACACTTTCTAGCTGAACCATTGTTATTCTGGCCTTCAGTGATCTAGTGATCCGTCGTTTCTCAGCTCCCTCCCACGACACATCCCCTCCTGCCATCCTCACACTCTTGTGGCTCTCTAAGTCATTTCAGGTCTCATGTCTTTGCCTCTTTTTGGAATACCCTTTCCACCATCTTTTCCTCCCCATAAAATTCTCTTTTGTTTTTTTTGAGATGTTGTCTTGCTCCGTCACCAGGCGCCTGGCTGGAGTGCTGTGGCCTGATCTTGGCTCACTGCAACCTCTGCCCCCTGGGTTCAAGCAATTCTACCTCAGCCTCCTGAGAAACTGGGACTACAGGCATGTGCCACCATGCCTGGTTAACTTTTGTATTTTTAATAGAGATGGGGTTTCACCATGTGGACCAGGCTGGTCTCAAACTCTTGACCTCAGGTGATCCACCTGCCTCGGCCTCCCAAAGTGCTGGGATTACACCGCCCTGGCCTCTGCCCATCCTTTAAATGCCAGATCAAATATCACCTTGTCAGCGGAACTTGTCTCTTATCCCAGATACAATTACTTCATATTTCTGCAATGACAGTCACCATGGTGTGTACTTTTATTTGCCTGAACAGTGAATTAAGTGGTGCCTCCAAGCAGGGGACATCCCCACCCATTAAGCTTTCTGTATCTAGAAGAGTGTTTGTCACCTTCGATGTTACATTAATTTGCTAGGGCTTCCTTGACAAAGTACCACACATTGAGTGGCTCAAATACCATTTATTTTCCCACAGTTCCGTAGGGTAGAAGTCTGAGATTAAGGTGCTGACAGAACTGGCTCATTCTGAGTGAGGGATGTGAAGGAAGGATCTGTTCCAAGCCTCTCTCTTTGGCTTGTAGATGACCGTCTTCTCTTTGTGTCTTCTCACATCATCTTCTGTCTATGCACGTCTGTCCATGCCCAAGTTTCCCTGTTTTATAAGAACACCATCCATATAAGACTAGCAGCCCACCTAACTCAGTATTTAAGGAAAAACAAGAGGGTTTTTCTACTACGATCTTAATCAATTACATCTGCAAGCACCCTATTTTCAAATAAGTTGACATTCTGAGGTATCAGGAGTTAGGACTTCAACACAGGTGTGAGGGGATATAATTCCATCCATAACAAATATGCTCAGTGTGTGTTTAGTTACTGAATGATTGCCTGATGAAAGATTAATGAATAAAGAGCTATCACTCTGTCTTCTGAAATATACCTCATAGTTTCCTTTCCTTCTCAATCCCAAGTGCTATTTTCTTCACTGTTTTGCTAAAATGGCTTTTATTGATCTCTGCTATTTTGCCATATTTGCCAATCTATTCTTCATAGAGCTGTTAGATTATTATTTTGTAACTGCTCTCTTCATTAACTCCTTTATCTGCTTAAAGCTCTACTGTGGCTTACTTTCTCTTGTTTTTGTCTGAAATCACCCATCTGAGTTACAAGACAAATCTAATCTGAATCTATCAAGTTCACTATACCGCAGGCAGTTGCTACATTTGATCTACATGAGTAACTATCAATAACCTGTAGAAATAAACTGAGATGATGAGGTCTTGAGAGAAACAAGGATGCAAAGCTTGACCAATTATTTAGGTAGACATAATCTCGAAGTGGACGTGGGGAGTTTCTGGGGACCAGGAGGCAGAACAACCTATCAGTCAGAAGAATTTGACAATGAACAAATAGACAAATGTCAACAGAGTAACAAGAGGTCTAGAAAATGTAGCAATAGGTCTCAAAAGGTGAGTGAAACTCAGAAACAGTCAATCCAAAGGCAGGTGAAATTCTGAACTCCAAGTAGGTAGCCACCACAGGAAAGTGCATTGGTGGATTTAGAAGCCTGAGCCATTGGGCTAAAGTTTAGAAAGAGATCCCAGATTTTCTGGATGAGCATTGCACCCAAGAAAACAAAACAGAGCTCAGTGCCAGAAAAATTAAGCACAAGAGACCCAGGTGAGAGTGATGGGTACAGTCAACCCGCTCCATTTAAGCTAGGCACGAAGTGAGCAATGCAGTAACACAGAAATGTTAATGAGAAACTATGTTTATATAATCAATTTTCCCTCTCAACCAGAGAAGTAAAATATAAATAGCAACATTATGTTTGTGATTAATTTTAAAGAAATCCAGAGGTTTTTAGTCTGAAAAACTCACCACACAGGGTGACACATTTCTTATCTTTTTTCCTCTTTTTTTTTTTCCGAAACAGAATATCACTCTGTTGCCCAAGCTGGAGTGCAGCGGTGTGGTCTTGGCTCACTGCAACCTTCGCTTCCCGGGTTCAAGTGATTCTCCTGCCTCAGCCTCCTGAAGGTGACACATTTTTGATATGAGAGTAAATATTTCCTAAAATATCTGTAAATTTTTCTGAAAAGCAATCATGGAAATGTAGCATAGCAGACCAGGGAGAGAGGACATAGATTTTAAGAATCACCTCCCAGCTCCTTGTATGCCCTATTAGTCATTTTTAGGTCTTAGGGTCTCTTCTGCAAAAAAAAGGGGAAAAAGATTCCTGAGCTGTACTCTTAGCTTATGGCGTTAAGTACAAAATGAAAAAACGTACTTGAAAATTGCTACATTGACTAGAAGGTGAATCTCAAAAGCATGCCGCCATGTCACCATCACAGATAACAGCAAAGAAGTGGATAATAGTGAAATACTAGTAGTACGAGGCCTATTATTTGAAATCTTTGCTGCTTAAAGGCAAATTCGACCACAAAAAGGTGGACTTTTCCATTATTCGTCCTTGGATTTGTAAAGGTTTGGCCCTTGTCCAAGGGATGCGGCAGCCTAAGAGGAATGACGGAGAGATAAACAAAGGGCGAGAGGTGTTGCAGAAAGAGGAGGCATGCTGTGAGGACTCTTTTCCTCCCTCCAGTCTACCCCGTCCCCCGGATCCCTCGGGTGCATCTCTTCCAGTGCGAGCTCCGCTCCTCTGCCAGTTCAACAGTGACAATATGAGATATCGCATCTAAAGAAGCACAGCCAAATATTTGATTTGGACGATTACACTGAAGATGCCTCATCACAACTGTGGGTGCCCAGATTACCAACTCCTTGCTCTTGGCTTCGGTACATTTTGCAGTGAGTACAAACTGCATAGAAGAGCTCGTTACAACACTGATGGAAGCGATCCCAAATGGCTGATGTGGAGTGTCTTGTTTGGGGAAGAGTTCACTGATGAGGAATAAGCTGAGGAGGCAAGATGCTGTTGTTTTTCCTGTCAAGGCAAATGGTACTAAGAACATGGCAAGCGATTTTTTTTTCCCTTTCTAACTTGGATTCAGAAATTCTTGGCAATGATAAAGCAATTGCTTTTCAGGGGAGATCACAGAGGAATAGTCACAATAACTCTTACCCGTCTCTCCTTGACATATGATTGTCTCCATTTCAGGGAGTGTCAGGGATGAAAATTACAGACCTGGGAAGGATCTAAGCTTGGCTGTCTCTAGCACCCTGCTGTGTTCCTGTTTCCCTGTGATTGAAACATAAATAAAACCACTGTGCATAATTAGCATCAAATAATACCTTCTTTATGTTTTCATTCCACATGGCATAACATTTCTTAAACTTTATGCAGAAACCCTTAGAGTTCCCAAAAGAAGAAAGTGGCTCAGGACTTTATATTTTTCCACATCTGCTTGAAATGAAAGTTACACTGTGTTTTCATTTTAAAAGCAGAAGAATGAATATCTCTTTCAAAAGTATCCAATCTTTCTGTCGTTAGAGCTTCAGTGACAATAGTAATAACTATGAAGTCTAGGAATTTTGTTGAAATGCAAGATTAGTGATGCTGGGTCCCTGTAGACATACATAGAGACCACAAACTCACTACATTAATTATAAGAGAACAAAAATAGAGGTGTCTGCATCAATGCACAATTATGATGAGGTCCACATTTTATACCTAGAGTTGTTTATTTTTGCAGCTATTCACATACATATGCATTTGCATACATACAGAAAGATATGCACATGCAAACTTGTCTATATATTTAAATTGAAACCTGCAAAATTATCTAGAAATAAGAATTGAAGTGGTCAAGTGTGTGTGTGTTTTCATAAAATTAATAGATTTCCCTGTCGACTTTCCTAGCACGCCCTGAAAACAATCAAGTCGTTTGAGAGGATCTGGATAATATGCTTCTGCTATTCAGTTAGTTCGTTAGCCCTGTGCTAATCATGCTGAGGTCATAGGTTCAGTCCCCAGGTGGGCCATTTACATTTGCTCTGCTCCAAAGCATCAGGCTGCACTTCCTACCCCACATCTGACATGATGAATGCACTGCACAAGGTTTGCACGTCAGCATGTGAGCTCTGGAATTAGACTCCATGGATTCAAAGCTCAGCTTTCCATCTCTTAGATGTATTACTTCACAGAAGTTACTCAACCACCATAAGCCTCCATCTCCTTATCTGTGAAATTGAAATAATAATTGTGCTTATTTCATTAAACTGTTGTGGAAATTACATAAGATACCATGAGCCAGAGCTTAGCACAGTGTCTCAGGGCTGAATAAACAAGGATGACTGGAGGACAGGCTCTAGGGATGGGGATGGAGCCTGGGGGGATGTGGGGGAGTAGGGATGACCACAGTTGGTCACAACAGTCCTAAGATGTTATGTTGAGTGGATCTTGTAAATTCCATCTAGTAAGCATGGCTCAGTACCAAATTTAAAACCCAGGATCATGAGCTTACTCATAGGTGGGTGTTGAACAGCATGAACACATGGACACAGGGAGGGAAGCACTACAAACTGGGGTCAGTTGGGGGAAAATACGGGAGGGACGGTGGGGGGTGGGGAGTTGGGGAGAGATAGCAAGGGGAGAGATGCCAGATGTAGGTGATGGGAAGGAAGGCAGCAAATCACACTGCCACGTGTGTACCTATGCAACAATCTTGCATGTTCTTCACATGTACCCCAAAACCTAAAATGCAATAAAATAAATAAATGGGGGAAAAAAATAAGTGGTTTCCTATAAATCCCAAATGAAGGAACAATGTCTAGCTTATTTTCCACTCTTTTACTCCCTATTATTTGTGAGTTTCCAAAAATGAATGTGCATAATAAAGCTTAATTCAACCTTTTGTGAAAAAGTGAAAACATCAATATATGTGGTATCCATTTCAAAAAACATATAGTGAGCTTGTTAAAGAGAAATGTATGCACAGTAGAAAGTTAATTAACTGTATCTTTCATGCATTTCTATTTTAACTATACTTCTCTACTGAGTCTTTTCCACAAAAATTTCTTCCCTTACTTCACTGACTTCCACAGAAGGCTGGCTCTAGAACTTTTGGTAGGAGATGGAGTCAGGTTTAATTATTTTATCCAAATTCCTAATTCATTGTAAATATGTTAAGACAATAAATAAGAAGCCATGGTAAGCCCAAATATTTTCCAGACATTGGTATGTAATTTGCCTATGCAACCAGTTACCTGATATCATTAAAACAGGATCTACATTCATGTTCAGTTTGAAGACGTGGTAAGAGCCCTGACTCTCATATTTTTTTCTGTGTTTATTTGTGTTGATAAGTGCTTCAATTTCTTCTTACAGTTTTAGTTTGTGTTGCTTCTTTAGATTAATTTTGCCATATGGTTCTGATTTCTTCCCCAGAGAAATCAAGGTCACACATAAATAAACCCTCAGCTTGTTAAAAAGTAGGCAAAAATTATACAAATCATTTCCCACCTTTATATTTGTTTCTCCTACTCAGATAATCATTTAAGCAAAATCAACATGTGATATTACATTTGTACATTTTATTAGATGTAACATCATCTAAGTATTTAAAAATTATTTTATATAAGCAACAGTGTATCAGAAACATACTTTCTAGAGCTTACTAGAATCTCTTCACAGAAGACTGTCTAGAATATTGTTGTCTCAAAAAGGCTCAGTGCAATTAAAAATATGTTCAGATTACCAATTCTTCCTATATTTTACAACTATGTCTATTGTTGACTGCACAAATGCAACCTTCTTTATATTCCTTCACCATAATTTTCTCTAAGCTTTTACTGAATCATTTTGTTTTCCATTTTAATATAAAAACAAAACAAAAATGAAATTAAAAAAACAGAATATCTAATTATTATACCTTTAATAAAACCAAATAATAAAATTTTTCATTACCTCCTCACCTAATACTAAAACCTCAAACTTTTCAAATCAAATTATAGAAAAAACTTGTAAAAGGATAGAACTTGTTTTCAACCCAAGGTATTGTTTTCTGTACTGCCGGTAAATATAATTAACATCTAATAGGGGTCATAGAAATAACTGTGGAAATAAGAAAAGTTTCTGAATGTGGATTCATCTGTATTTTTTAATAGTAAAGAAATAAATACAACTATTATGAGATGTTGTTTACTGAGATGCTGTTTCTTCCCTCGAAAGCTTCCCTGACCTTTAATGAGACCCCCTGAAAATAGCATCTGGTATATTAGATTTGCAATGGCCACACAGGAGCATAAGAACAATACAGCTTTGGGTAGAGGGGGGCAGATTTCTCCTCTCCATTTCGCTCCTGCCCCTGACTCTGCTAACACTTAGCTAGGAAGACCTGTAGGTATCAGCCATCATCAAAAACCGTGTTCTGAATGCACAACGGACACAATCAAAACAGAGCCCTGAGCCTATGGGGAGTCAACAAAGAATGCGGGAGAATGTGAGTGCATCCCAGAGGCCAGTGCAGTGCCTCCCTGCTGCCTTCGTCATTTGGGACCCATGATGAAAATGCCCATCTCCCCAGACAGGCTCCATATGATCTTCCAGATATGGTATGTTAGGAATAGGAGGATGTACCAAAAGAATATTTTAATAGAGAACAATATGACACTAATTTGGGGGCTGAAGAAGGAATTCAGTACAAATCAATGTCCTTTCTACTGGTACAATTCAGTCATAGGCCAAGGTTGTAAAACAGGGTTATTATTTATAGCAACTATGAGGTGGATTCTTTTTAATCGCTTCAAACTTCAATTTTTAACCCACAAACGTTCACAGCAAAAAGGAATGAATACATGAATAGTATTTAATGGTGAATAATAGTTCGAGGGAGAGCATAAAGCTACAGGAAAAGTGGTAAAGCTTCTCTTAAGACTAAATGACTGTTGGAAAGTGGATTCTAAGTACTCAGAGAGAGTAGTATTGCTGAAGTCAAGAGCAGCTGAGAAGATGTTTTCTGCATCATCAGTGGCTGAAGTGGCTTTGGATGATCTTCTGTGCTATACAGCACCTACCTTATTGTGATGATCAATAAATATTAATGGAAGATGAAAAATGCATGAAGAAATAGACAGAAGGCTAGTGCCAGTGGAGAGGAATTGAGAACTCAGCAATGCTTTCACTTCCATTTTAAGCTGGATAAATACAAAGAGTTGGAGTAGAGTGAGGAAATTCTCAAAACTGAAATGATGGGATGGAAGAGAACAGAAAACTGATAATACCTTTTAACTATTCTAAACCTACTTATCATCACTTTACATTTTGAAAAAAAAATGCTTCATAATGATTTATTTCTTCCAATAATGCTGTGAACATGAGGAAAAAGACAGAAATCAAAGGGCAACAGAAGATCAAAATTATGGAGGACTGAGTTCAACCATGAAAAAATATATAAGAAATGAGAAAAAGAGAATAAAAAATGAAATACATACTGTACTTAAGCATGATAAATAAGATTTAATATGCAAACAGCAGAGAAAAAAAGAAAATATGGACTAACAGAAATTTGCTTAGTTCTGGCTTTGTTTTCTAAATTGGCACCAAAGAGCATGCTTAATGAGAGTTTTGCTAGAGGGAAGAAAAAGTGTTTACTATCTTTTTTTTTTTTTTCTGAGACAGAGTCTCACTCTGTCACCAGGTGCTAAGGCTGGAGTGCAGTGGCACAATCTTGGCTCACTGCAACCTCTGCCTTCTGGGTTCAAGCAATTCTCCTGCCTCAGCCTCCAGAGTAGCTGGGACTACAGGCACACGCTGCCACGCACAGCTAATTTTTGTGTTTTTAGTAGAGACGGGGTTTCACCATGTTGGCCAGGATGGTCTCCATCTCTTGACCTTGTGATCTGCCGGCCTCGGCCTCCCAAAGTGCTGGGATTACAGGCGTGTTTAGTATTTTTTAAGCAAAAGGCAGACTTCCCAATGATGACTCTTCCTGCAACCAGGTCCTTATGTCATTTATTGGAGTTCTGAAATTCTGGGTGTTCTGGAGCCAATGTGCCTATATGAGAGTGCAGAGGGGAGAAAAGGCTACCAACCAGCAAGAGAGCAGATGCTCGATTTACAGATCGTCTTGATGCGAGCAAACCATGGCTGAAAGTTATACTAATTAGCACTATGGCTGATTCCTTTCTTGAGAACCTCATTTGTTTTATGTATATTTGTTTGCTGGTTTTTAGAATTTTTTTTTTTTTTACATAGTGTCATGAGATCTTGGCTAAAGAGGGAGAAAAAGGAAAGGGTAAGAAGAGAGAACCAAAAAGTGTTTAAGGAACATAAAAGTACACCAATGAATTTATTTACTTTGGTAAAACATTTATTGGGATAATAATGGTAATATAATAATAAGTTATTTTTTACTGTTTTAATTCCTTTCATCAGACCTAGTGTGCCCAGCCGCAACTACCATTCAACTCAAACACATACTAAGATGTACTTAACAAAGAACAACTTGGTCCTTTAATGAATTAGATAAATGACAATGGTGATAATGACAACGATAATGCTGATTTCTTTTATAAATGATGCATGTGCTGATCATTTTAATGCCTAAAAATAGAAAGGGTAGGTAAAAGACTAGAGTTGTTACCAAAGCGAGAAAGCAAAAGATGTCAGCAATAAAGTTTCTTTCATATGAAAAATAATTACCAAGGCAGTTTTTAATGAAGGAAACACTATACATCTTAAGAAAAGTCCAGTTTCCCAAGTTTCTCAACGTTCTGCACCAGCATATATGGATGTAGATGTCTGCTGTTGAATATGAATTCACCAGGCATAAGAGGTGCCCTTTGCAGATGTCACTGGGTGTTTATGGTATCCCAAATTTGCCATGTCACTTGGATATTCTTTATATTTTGACTATGTTCTACTCTCCAAGTACAAAAATCTTGTCTTAACAACCCTACACACTCCTGAGTATTTCATCTGAGATTGGGTAAAGGAAATACCAGTTTCCCAGTTATACCAACTCCAGCTTTTACACATATCAGAGGTCTATCCTTTAAAGTGGTACGCATACTCTAAGGCTTTCTATGATTATTATGATACTCTCTTCCAAATAAATAGTGCATTTAACAAGGTGCAGAAACATCTGGTGTGAGGTGATATATTCAAACTAAGACCTGAAATAAAGAATTAGCCATTGATATATTAATAACAAAGAAGACATACATTTCCAATGATGTTGTGAGAGATATTTGTAAACTAAACATCTATAACTAAATAAATCTAAGTATGGTAATAAAATATAACTGATACTATCTTAAATATATGGCTGATGTTACAATAAATAGAGGAAAATCCATAATGCCTGAAAAATAAAGAAACAAAATCGAAGTAATAAGTAATATTGATGCGTTAACATTTCTGATGCCATTTGCTTGTCTGTGTAACCAAGCTACGTGTATTTCAATGAAAATGAAGTGAGGAAGACAAGGGAGACGTTGGAGCTGAAGCACCGACCTGAAACTGGGTATGAATCTACCTTTAGCAAAAATGTAGACTGGAAAAACGCAATTCGTCATTCAATAAGATAAGAAAATGAATGAAACTTGTCTTGGTCTGAGCTTTGCCTGGAAAAAATATCCTCTGGGAATTCATAATCATAGTACTCCTACATGGGTTTGAGATTTGAACTTAAACTTCTTGCAAGGTAACAGAAAACCGTAAGTTAAGAAATTAACATAAAAGCTCATCCAAGAAGTCATGTTAACAAGAACCACAGACTATTCCCTCCCAAGAAGTTCAGATAATGAAATGATCAAATGCAAATTAAAAATAATTATGTTTAAGACGAGAAACTTTCAGACAGCTTTTCCTAATGACTACATTAAATAACCTTCCCACCAACAACATACAAGAGTTCCCTTTTCTTTTTATATCCTTACCCCGCTTGTTATCTTTCATCTTTTGATAATGGCCATTCTGACAGGTGTGAGATGATGTCTCACTGTGGTTTTAAATTGCATTCCTCTAATAATTTGTGATGTTGAACATTTATCATATATCTGTTGGCCATTTGTATGTCTTCTTTTAAGAAATGTCTTATTCAGTCTCCTTACCTGTTATTTAATCAAATTATTTGTTTGTTTTTTCTAGAGTTGTTTGAATTCCTTATATATTTTGGAAATTAACATCTTATCAGATGTAAGACTTGAAAATATTTTCTGCTAATCCATAGGTTATCTTTTCACTCTGTTGCCTCTTTTGTGGTGCAAGAGCTTTTTAGTTGGAAATAATTCCATACTTCTATTTTTGCTTTTGTTGCCTGAAATCTAGAAAATCATTGCCCAGAGCAATAATGTGTCATTTTCTCTCTGCATTTTCTTCTAGTAGTTTTATAGTTCAGTTCTTACATTTAAGTTTTAAATCCATTTTGAGTTGAGTCTTGTGTAAATGGTGAAAAAGTGCCCAATTTCATTCTTCTGCATGTGAGTAGGCAGTTTTCCAAACATCTTTTATTTGAGAGGCTCTCCTTTTCCCATGTGTATTCTTGGCACCTTTGCTGAAAATCAATTGATTGTACAAGTGTGGGCTCATTTTTAATCTTTGTATTCTGTTCCAATGGTAGAGTTGTCTCTTTTTATGGCCGATAACAGGCTGTTTTAATTATTATCACTTTGTAATATAGTTTGAAATCAGCTAGCATGATACTTTCAGCTTTGTTTTTTTGTTGTTGTTGTTTATTTTGCTTTGGGGTTTTGTTGTTGTCATTGTTGTTTTGTTTTGCTCAAGATTGCCTTGACTATTCAGGGTTTTTTGTGATTCCATATGAATTATATATATATTTTTTCTATTTCTGTGAAAAATGACATTGAAATTGTGTTAGAAATTGTAATGAATTTTTAGATCACCTGAGTAGTATGAATGTTTGAACAATATTAATTCTTCCAATTGAAAAACATGAGATATTTTGCCACTATTTGCACCTTCAATTTCTTCCATTATAGTTCTGCAGTTTTCAGTGTTCAGTTCTTTCATCTCCTTAGTTAAATTTTTTTATAAGTGTTTATTTTTTGTAGCTGTTGTAAAAGGAATTGCTCTCTTGATTCCTTCTTCAGACAGTTCCTTGTTAGTGTTAGAAACACTACTTATTTTTGTGATAATTTTGTGATGATTTGCATCCTCCAACTTTACTATATCCATTTATTGATTCGATTAGGTTTTGGGTAGAATATTTAGTTATATATATATATATATATATATATATGTAATATTATATCATCAGCAAACAGCAACAATTGTGATCCTTCCTTTTCTATTGGAATGACTTTTATTTCTTTATCTTGCCTGACTGCTCTGGCAAGAACTTCCAATACTATGTTGAATAAAAGTGACAAGAGTGGGCATTCTTGTTTTGCTTCAGAAATTTCCACTTTTTACTATTGAATATAATGTTAGCTGTGGGCTGATCATATATAACCTTTATTGTGTTGAAGTACCTTTCTTCTATACCTAATTTGTTGAGCGTTTTTATCATGAAAGAATGCAAAATTTTGTCAATTTATAGTCTGCATATAATGAAATGATCATTAGGCCATCATGGTTTTTTTCTTCCTTCTGTTAATAAGTGTTGCATCATCATATTTTGGGAACATGTGTGGTGGGGGTAGGATTGTAATTAGTCAGTAAAGCTCACAAATTTCTACATCTGGAAGAGCCCCTTGCAGACTTGATATAAAGAAAATTTGAATTCACTTACTCATGTGTAGAATATACATCACCCTGAGATTCTGCACTTTGAGCTACTTGTCCACTCTATGTGGAAATAGCCTGGCTCCCTTTGGGTGTGTGAGAGTGATATTTGCATGATGAAACAAAAATAAACCACAAAAATAGTAATACTAAGAGCATACTTTGACTTTCATGAGTGCTGCTTGCCAAATATTTTTAGTTTTTCTCACTGCACTTGTTGGTCCCACTGGAGTTGGCTGGGGCAGTGTGACGAGCTCTGACTGATGAGCTGTGAGCAGATATGATGAAGCATGGCACTTTGGGGCCAAACTATTAAAGCGCAGATGAAATTCCCTCCCGAATTAGCTGCCAGTTGAGATGGTGGTTGTTTCATCACCCAGGGTCCTGGAGTGAGGCAGCCTGGGGCAGAGTCCCCAAACCACCTACCTTCCTTCCTTCCTTCCTTCCTCCTTCCTCCTTCCCTCCCTCCCTCCCTTCTTCTTTTTTCTCTTTCTTTCTTTTCTTTTCTTTTCTTTCTTTCTTTCTTTCTTTCTTTCTTTCTTTCTTTCTTTCTTTCTTTCTTTCTTCTTTCTTTCTTTCTTTCTTTCTCTTTCTTTCTTTGTCTTTCTTTCTTTCTTCTCTCTCTATCTCTGCCTCTCTTTCTTTTAAGCAGACAGATACACTAATTGTTTGCCTCCATGGAATAACCTGGTTTATTCTAGTTTATAAGTAAGAGCTCAGTACTGAAAAGAGAAATGATAATGATGCAAGTTGCAATGAGTAATAATACTAATATATATATATCTGTGTGTGCATACAATGGAAGTTTGCAGAGATACTAGACAAAGTTCCCCATGGCACTGAGGTAAGAGCTGTTGACCATATATAATAAAAACAAAGTGAATAATTCCTAAACAAAGAAGCCACTTTGAAACAGGCTTTCCTTAAAATGTCGTCACCAAATGTATTGTTTCCTAGTCCCAGCTCTGACACTGTATGTTTGGTCAAATCATAGAATCTCATCACACCTTTGTTTTCTTACATACAAAACAATGGCAGCATTTAAAGTAAGATCCTACCATAAAATTCTACAACTGAAAATAATGTAAATTGTAATTTTAAAAATATGAAGTGCTCTTAAAGTATCAATGAATGTGATATCAATGAATAAAGTTTTGTCTGCTTGCTTTGAAATATCGAAACATAAATGTTCAAGGGTAAGAAAAAGCTCCCTAACTTATCCTAAATTCAGAAAATGTACAGTCTATATCAAATATCATATAGCTTCTATAAACCATCCCATACTACAACAAAAATAATAATACAATTTATTGCATACTGATACAAGTCTTAGCTATCACTGTAATCTTTTTGCTTCCCACAAAACAAAAAACAATCTCTCTCTCTCTGTCTGTCTCTCTTACACACACACACTCTTAAACACATAGGTGCATCCCCATACATGCACTCATATATTGTGCACATTTTCTGACAAATTTTCCAAAAGTGAGAGTTAAGAACAAATACTGATACCCTCATATGATTGCTGTAGAAACTCAGACACAGAGAGGCTGGATGATTTGCTTAAATGTATTAAGCACAGGATTGTGGAGACCAAAAAAAAGAAAAAATTAGATTAGAATTTCCTGGCTTCCATTCCAATGATCAGCAGCAGACTTTAATGTGCCAAGTTATCATTCTAGGATGGAGGATACCAAACAAAGACAAGGATGGGGCTATCTTTGATTGCACAAAATATTTTTACTCTATTTCTTTAAAAAAAATTGCGAGGGAGAAAGGAGACTTGAGAAGACATCATTGGCTAACGTTGCTATGCTGTGTCCCTAACACTTTTTTCTGAAAGCCTCCCTGATAGAGTGTCACTGTTTGACAGCCGAAATGCCTCTTGCTGCGTAGGATTGAAAGCAGAAGATAACCAGGCGACATACGCTATGTCAATGGCAAGAAAAACTGTATCTCTTTCACCTCCAAAGCCTGAAAGCCTTTTGAATACTTGAGCTAGGATCTCCTACGAGGAATCTATTTTCCATGTAATGGTGTGAATTTCCCA
Organism: Cebus imitator; assembly: GCF_001604975.1. NCBI lineage: Eukaryota > Metazoa > Chordata > Mammalia > Primates > Cebidae > Cebus > Cebus imitator. The sequence goes on from NW_016107517.1 coordinate 1,148,799, forward strand.
CATTGAAACTAAATATTCATGACTTCATGAAAGCGCTAAGCTTCTGTATTAAAAAAAAAAAAAAGATTCTAAGTCCGTTTTATACATTTTGGACAAGCTAGTATTTGACATACTCTATATGTTCTGAATAGCATTATAATTTCAAATAAATCTCTACTGACATCATTTCAGTAATGTCATATCCTTAAAAACCATCTGATAGGCGAAGTGCCCTTTCCGTGGATTAACCAAATAGACACATGAGGGAGGATGTAGAAGAGAGAAGAGAGAGCAGGCCAAGAAGGTACTCCTTCTCATGTTCTTTGCTGGGATCCTCCCTTGTCTTAGGGCCTCTTTTCTTTCTAAGCCTCTCACAAAGCTCCCGTGGAACTTCTTTATGGCTCCATGCCTGCGGCGTTTCTCAACAGCAGTAGCACCGTACAGAGAGTTGTTCTTGCTCTCTTCCTCTATCTGGGGGAAATACTAAGCAAAGCATGTTATACAAGCAAATCCCATTATGGGGCTGTCTCCTGGCCAAATTGAGACAGGTAGGAAAATGAGGCGTGTTTTAGGCATGTAGGCACAAAGATAATTTTATGAAAACAAATGGCCTTATTACTGTGTAAATCTGTTGAAATCTCCTTTAGGATGTACTTTGTATTGGGAAAGCCGAGCTTGTTTCTCTTTCCAGCACGCCCTCCCTCTCTTTTCCCCAGGAAATAGACTGATATTCCAAATGTATTCACAGATTCTGTTGAACATGATATAGAAATCACTCAGATTGAAAACGTCATGCTTGGTGTGTAGTTGATGGATATGTAATTCTTTGATTCTACGTTTGCAAAATATCATTAAAATATCTAAGGATAAATATATTTCTGTTTTTATGAAGTACAATCTCAAAAGGTCAGGAATGAGAGAAGACACAGAATCTGAACGCACCATTATTCTTACCTGATACAGCCATCTGAGCCTTTAAAGATGTCTCAGTTCATGCTTCTAATATTACTGTTTAATGTTCATAGGTATTTCTTTAGAAGAAGTGTTTTCAAAACATCTTTGTTTCCAATAAAATATTTATTGTACTAGAAGGTAGATAATAATGATTAGAAACAAAAGCCCATCTTCGCTTTCAAATTAGAACACGATAAAGGAGAGAATTAAGGAAATGTGCAATTGCACTGCAGAAGAAGGAGTGCTATGATAAATGAAGTTTTCTCTGGTCCCTGCAAATGGGAAATGAGGGGAGGCTATTTCCCTCTGGGATCCAGATTTGAATCTTAAAGTTCCCACAAAGTAAATGGGAGGATGGGAAATTGAACATCCAGCCCAAGCCCTGATACTGTGAGTTCATGTTCAACATAAGACGAAAGACCTCTTACTTCAGACAATTCAAGATCCTCCCCATGATTGCAGGTTGGTATACATAGGCCCTCTCATGCATCCCAGGTAAACGCTTTCCTGCCTTTCCTAAACCTACTTCTTCTTTTCATTCTTTCTAGCTCATCCTTCTTTCTTAATTCTCTCTTCCATAGTCTTCCAGAATAGTCAGTATTCCCTCCAAAATTCTTAACTCTCCAATCTAGACTTGCATCTTGCTAATGTCTCAAATTGAGGAGATACACGTTTGAAACAAAAATATCCAAGGGAAGTGAGTGGGTCCAGTCTCTGGGGAAGGCAAGTTGAGAATGTGTGAGCATGGGTGGATGGTGGGTGGTAGGATGAGAAAAACAGCTCTTTTTTCCAGGTTGTATTTTCCTTTACCCCATGAATATCAGAATATTAGAATATCAGCTCTATATGGAATCCTGAAAGATAACTTCTCATAAATAATACTTATCATGTTCATGAGATATCATTGCAACCTGCCCCATCTCCAGTTAGAAAGTTGTTTTCCAGTAGTGTAGAAAGGAATGGGTGCTATTCTTAATGTCTCTCTCATAATTTCTAAACATCTTCCCTGAACAAGAATAGACAAAATCATGGATAGGGTTAGTTATATGCCTGAATATACAACAATATAGGTTGGGAGTTACTATAATCTAGATTCTAATTGAAGTCAGAGGAGCAGATACATTGACCTTCTCACTCTACCTGGATGCATAATGAAAAAAAAAGTGCTCCTCTGACAGAATACTGAAAAGAACAGCTTATCCACTGGGCTTTGGAGAAATCAATGTACGGACCAGGGAGGTGAGAACTTTCCTAGATGTTGTGGCCTCAGAGAAGCTGAGATGAAGGAGGACACAAGCGTGTTCATGAAACTTGGTAACAAAAAATGTTTGAGTGGTTTCACTGAAGGCAGTGTATAAAGTATGGGAGTCAGATTCAGGTCATAATGAATGGAAGAATGAATGGAGGTCCTTTTATTTCTAGAGCTATGGCAAATCAGATACTCCAAATGACTCCTCCTAGAGAAACAAGTAATATACAGACTAATAACCAAAACTGAAATGGAAAACAAAAACCAAAATACAAAAGAAAAACAAGAAACAAAAATCCATAACTCTTTAAATGTATTGCTGAGCAGACCTGGTATTAAATACACAAACACACACACACATACACACGCACACACACACACATACATATATACACACATATATATGCATGTATGTGAATATATATATAATATAATATATATTTTATATATATATATATATATATATATATATATATATATAATGAAGTCAAACCAGGCACCCCAGGAGATAGGAAGTCCAGCCTCCACCCTGAGGGCTTCCCTCAGATCCTGAAATCTGGAGCTTCCACACTGAGAGTGAGATGGGTCATGGGGAAAGATGGTAAGCCTAGGACCAGGCCATGCAGAAAGAAATCTAGGCTGGATGCGGTGGCTCATGCCCGTGATCCCAGCCCTTTGGGAGGCCTAGGCAGGTGGATCACAAGGTCAAGAGATTGAGACCATCCTGGCCAACATGGTGAAACCCCGTCTCTACTGAAAAATACAAAAATTAGCTGGGCATGGTGGTACACACCTGTAGTCCCAACTACTCGGGAGGCTGAGGCAGGAGAATTGAACCCGGGAGGTGGAGGTTGCAGTGAACCCAGATCCCACCACTGCACTCCAGCCTGGCAACTGGTGACAGAGCATGACTCTGTCTCAAAAAAAAAAAAAAAAAAAAGAAAAAAGAAAGAAATCTAACAGAAGATTTCCCACATAAACCTGGAAACTCAAAGATTTTACTCCCAGGGAAGGACGAGGGTTAAAGAGCAAGGTGATGGGAGGTAAAGAACAGGCCACAGGCTGTTTCAAAGTTCGTGCTGATCAGAAGGGGATAAATCTTTCTCCTGGGAATCTAGAACTACAAGCAGGCCCTGACATGGGTTTTCATTCTGAATACTGAATATGTATGAAGTCTAAAATTAAAGGAAAACAGGTTTGTAATCTATATAGGCAAATAACAGAAGTAAAAGCAAATTCCCTCTAAGACCTCACAGAATTCTGAAACATTTCTGGAAGAGGAATGGCTTATATTTAAAAATACTAAATATCCACAAGAAAACCGGCACACAAATGTTTATAGCAGCTTTATTCATAATTGCCAAAACTTGGAAGAAACCAAGATGTCCTTCAGTCAATGAATGGATAAACAGTGGTACACTCAAACAATAGAATATTATTTAGCACTAAAAAGAAATGAGCACACACACAAAAAAGGAAAGACACCGTGAAAATTTAAATGCATATTACTAAGTGAAAGTAGCCAGTCTGAAACATCTATATATCATATGATTTCAACTATATAACATTCTGGAAATAAAACTGTAGAAAGCGTATAAAGATTACTAGGGTTAGAGGATGGGAGATGGGTAGGTGGAGCACAGAAGATTTTTAGGGCAGTGAAACTAATTCATATGATACCATAATGTTGGATACATGTCATTATACACACATCCAATCCCACAGAATGTACACTACCAAGAGTGAACTCAGATGTAAACTATGGTCTCTTGGTGATGATGATGTGCAAATGTAGGTTGATCAGTACCGCTCTGGGGAAGGGAGTGTAGATATTAGGGGAGGCTGTGTGTGTGGCGGGAGATATAAGGGAAATCTCTGCAGTTTCCTCTCAATTTTGCTGTAAACCTAAACATGCTCCAAAAACATAGCCTTTAAAAAATCAAAAAATAAAAAATAAAAAACAAAGAACCTTCAGAAAAACGGATGAAGTAAAATCACCACAGTATACCCTAAGGTGTATCATGGGGCAACAAAGAAGTCACAGGATGACTTAAATTTTCAAAGGAAGACAACAATACTTGCCGTCTATCACACTCTAAGTAAATTTCTAACCTGATTACGCTTTAATATTAGACCATGCTGCAGCCTTTTCAATTACTTTATACCCTTGTGAGGCTGTGAAGAAAGAAATTCAAGTGAACATGAATATGAATGTGGAACGGGAAGAGATGCATCAGCACCTGACCTTTTCCCAAGGTTTGAGTTGTAGGCCACCAAATGGTCACACACATCTTACTAGTAAGTAGCTGTGGTTACTCATTATGAAATAAAATTATACGTTTTTTTAATCTGTGTGTATTATTTTTTCAAACAGTCTATAGATTTTTAGAGTATAATTACTTATTGAATTGTTGAATCTACCTACTGGTAGATATTTCTCTTCATCTAGAGACCTTGAATTAATCATAAATGTTAGTTTGGGTCCTCTCAGCAGTAGATATCATTGCAAAGTTGGAAGCAAAAGAGGTTCTTGGGGATAATACCTGCGACAAATAAAGGGGTGAATAGTGAGAGTAAGCAAGGAGATCCTTGAGACTGCAAGCAATGTCTGGTGACTCTGAAAAAGGAGAGGGAGAAGGAAGGAGGACTGGGTAGAAGACAGACAACTGCATGTCTGAGAAACCCGGTCAGCTCCATGGGGTACTTGAGTAAAGAGGATACTATATTGGGCAGAAATGATCAAGCCCAATTCCCTACCACATTCAACCATCGGCTGAAATTTAGCTGCCTATGGAGACTATGACTTGGCTCAAAGGCAGATCTCAAGCACTGCAGCTGGAGGCCACCACACTGCACTCCTCACAGCAGCTCTCTTTTGCAAGGATATCTGAACATGCCTAACCCACAAGCTGCAGGGTATATAGAAAATATCCACTTTACCTTACATATTCAGAGAAAAGCTCCTCCATGGCTCCCATAGGCTTCCTCAGTGGAATTAAGAAAAGGGAGGTTATTAGGAGGAACTATATACCACCACCATGACGTTAGTCTTGAAGCCACAACTGGTACTCACTCTCTTCCCATCCACTTCCTCTTCTGAATTTCCCTCACCTTCAGTTTTCACCTCTGCAGCTTTGAGGGCCTTGGCTGGTAATGTGACACTAACGACTAGTGTTAAGAGTGTAAGCCCTTGGTCACCACACTCTTTTCTGGCCCAAGTGGCAACACCTTTTCATTCACAGTTACCACGGGTCAAGGGAATAAAGAAAGGGACCAGGTGGATCACCTGGGTGCCTCCATATATTCCTCCCTTTTTTCACTATGTAAAAACAGTCCTACCTCCTCATACCAATCACTGAAGGAATATATAAAGAAGGTTTACCTCCAAATGAGTACAGGACAAGAAAATTAAAACAAAACAAAACAATCCCACAAATCCAAAAGATGGTAAGAAAGAAGGGAAAGAATAAAAGAAACACTGAAAACGTAGAAAAAATAGAAACATATAACAAATAATAATAAGTTAAGCATAGTAATAAAACTAACAGTGATCACAATTAATATTAGTGGGGTAAATTTTAAAATAAAAGACAAATGTTTAAATATGT
>NW_016107517.1:1154891-1248468 GCF_001604975.1 Cebus imitator
GTTGGGGGGAAATAGGGGGGGGACGGTGGGGGGTGGGGAGCTGGGGAGAGATAGCATGGGGAGAAATGCCAGATGTAGGTGATGGGGAGGAAGGCAGCAAATCACACTGCCACGTGTGTACCTATGCAACAACTTTGCATGTTCTTCACATGTACCCCCAAACCTAAAATGCAAATAAATAAATAAATAAATAAATAAAAACAGAATATAACAAAATAAAAGTAAGCATCTTTTCTAAGAAATATACCTTGAGCCTAAGGGTAAATTAAAATCAGATGCCAAGGTAAAAATAAAGACATACTAGCTATATGTTAACCAAAGAAATCTGATGTAGCTATATTAATTTCAGATCAAATATTATTTAATACAAAAAGCTATATTAACAAAATAATAAAAGTTTTATTTCATGGGGAACATACAACAGTTCTAAGCTAACACACATAGTAATACAGCCTCAAAAATATGTAGGGGATAACTTGAAAGGCTTCAAACGAAATACACACATATGTCATCCCCGTGCGTACTTTGACATACATCTTTCAAGTGAAGACAGATCATGGTCATAAAATAGGACAAATGAAGCAAACCTAAGGCTATAAAACATTTGAATGTAAAAAGTATAAAAGTTCATATAATGGGTACATACAGAGCTCTCTCCCATCAATTGAAGACAACTTATTTTTAAGGAGAATATACAAAACAATTATGACAATTGATAAAAGGGTACATCATAAAACTAGCCTCAAAAATTATCGAAGGGGTTGCGTCACACAGAGCTTTCTCTGATTTGACCTCAATACAATGAAGTTAGAAAACACTAACAAGAAAAGATAATTAGAGATATTCCACACACTTGCATTAAAAACCATGTTTTATACCTCAATAGTCAAGTAATAAATCATAAGGAAAATTAGAATATGAAAAAGAATGGTAACAGAAAAGTAATAACAATCTATGAAATATAATTAAAGCTAAGTTCTCAAGAGAAAATGGTAACCTTGAAAACTTTAAAAAGAAATACTCAGATTTCATAAATAAATTATCCAACTTATAAACTACCTAAGAAGAAATAGAATAAGCCTAAAGAAAGAAGAAATAAATAGAATATTATTTTCCCATTTATAGTTTTATAAAGAGCAAATATGTTACCAAATTATTTTTTCCCAGAAAACCAAGCTTTATTTTTGTTTTTTATGAATTTTTTATATAGGTAAAATCATGTAACACATACAATTTTCATGTCTAATTTTTATCTTATATAATATAAATGTTATTACATCACAAATAATTTCATATTACTAAAATTTCAAATATATATATATTTTAAATTTATGTATTATACTTTAAGTTCTGGGGTACATGTGCGGATCATGCAGGTTTGTTACATAGGTATACAAGTGCCATGGTGATGGTTTGCTGTACCCATTGCCCCATTATTAATTATGATTTTAAGGAATTGGCTTAGATAATAAAAAATGTAACTAGAAGACTCTTTCCAGTAAGTCTCTCACATTTCTGCACGTCTCGTGGGCAGAAGCATTAGCTACTTTTACTCTGTGCTATCTTTTCCAGGATGCTTGTATTGCACACAGCCTGGAGGATGGAAATAGTGTCTTCTTCCAAAGGGCAGATTTATTTACTGTTAAGTATAATAGTGTCTTCCTTTGAGGCACAGTTTAGATAGGCTCAATACTCATTATAAAATATTAGGGCTCCTTAATCTTAGTGTTATTCTCCTGTAACACAATCTGCTGTGTGCATAGGTATCACCTAGTACTCTTCACATCATCCTGTGAGAATTACAGTTTGGAGAACTTGCACAAAAATCATGACATCCTGGCCACTTCTGTTGCTGTGACAAATAAGATGTCCTTTGTATCTGACCTATAGTTTAATGTCTTCTGTCAATATCTGTGTAACAATTGCAAACTAATTTGTTGACCTGCAAGTAGGTTGTTCTTATGAGAGAAAATAAAATTGGATCCCCACCTTTAGACATACATCAAAATCTATAGTAGATTAATTAAAGGCTTAAATGTGGGAGGTAAATACATAATACTTTAAGAAGACAACATAGGGCAATCTTTATGATTCCCAAGACAAGGAAGAATTTATATCTGAAAAAGTGCTAACTGTAAGTGTGAATAAAATTTGATAAGCTTGAATCATTTAATGTTAAAAATATCTGTCTATAGCAAGACCATTATAAGATTAAAACGACAAGACAGAAACTTAGAGAAGAAACTTCTAACACATATAATTGAAGAGGAATTCATATTCAAAATAAATAAAGAACTTCTAAAATTATCAATAACATTTTAAAAGTCAATTCAAAAAAATGAACAAATTCTATGAAAAGCCATTCCACAGAAAACATGAAAAATATATGACAAGGTGTTCCATCTTATTTGTCGTCATAAAATGCAAATTATAAATATAATAAAACATCTTTTTCAAATTATTGAATTGTCAAATATTTTCTTAAAAACCAGATAATACTGAACATTGCCTAGAATGTGAAACATCAGAAACTCTGCTGCTGGTGGGAAAGTAATTTGCTACAACTTTTTATGGAAAATGATTGCCATTACTATTTAAAGTTGAATATATAAAGACCTCTCTATCCAGCAAGTCTAATCCTGGATATATAGCCCAGAGAAATGGCTGCACAATCAAACCAAGAGATGTTTAAAAAAATGTCCACAGCAAAATTGTTCATAATAATAAGTACCGAAACTAATTCTAATAGTCTTAAGTAGTAACAATGGACAAGCAAATTTTGCCACATTACAAAATGGAATATAGCACTAAAAAATCATAAGCTACTGCCTATGCTTTAACATGCATGAATCTCAAAAGAGAATACAACATAGAGTGCTTACATTGATACAAAGTTCAAATGTATGTTCAAACAAATATAGTAGTGTTTGGGAATTCATAGACATGAATATAACTAGAAAGAAGCAAATTCGATTAATACAAAATTAGGATAATATTGTGGTTACGTCTATGAGGAAAAGGGAGCTACTCTTGATGAAGGGCATAGAGGAAGCTTCTAAGAACTGATAATTTTTTCTTTCCTAAATCTTTTCTTTCCTAATCTTGGTACAAGGCCATTAATTTAATCATTATTCTCTTAAAAGGGTATACATTAAAAATTTTCTGTGTAGATTACATTTTGCAGGAAACTTTTCAGGACATTTTAAGTCTAAATATAACAGTGCGATAACTCCTACAACATATGCAGTATGATATACAGAAAGTTTAATTGCATCCTCTGAAGTCAACAGAGAAAAATTCTTCTTTGTGAATGATGCATTTGCTTTACAGTTCAAATATCTCTTCATTAAGTCGCTTTTCACTGCATCGTAGACTTTTACCTTACATGCTTGCTTCTCCTTGCTTCCAAAATTGGGCTCAATGAAATCACCTTTGCTGTTTTTCTTTCTTTTTGTTTTTTGATTGTTTGTTTTTTTGTTTTTTGGCAGAAAGAGTAAAGCTGTGAAATATGTGTTCTTTAGATAGCAAAATGTAAGTGAGAAATACAATTCCAATCCTTTTAAATTTTAACTGTGTTCATCTTTCTGTACACATATCTCATTGTCACTTAACATTATAAGTTTTGTGATGAGTGAGCAGTCATTCTGGTGGATAACCGGGCAGATGGCAGGGTAGCTCCACACTCAAATAGCATCAAAATACGATCCCTCTGGAATATGGGCATGTATTTTTTTCAGCAAAAAATTCAACTGTCTCCATATAAAAACATGTTCTCTCATCATCTCTGCCTTGTCATTTCTCTTGTCTTGAGATATCTATTCATTCATTCATACATTCAGAGAAAATCTAAAACCAAAGGGTTAAAGAGGTGCCTTTAATAAGGCATGTTTACAGAGAGAGAAGTAAGAAAAAAGATACTGGATTGTTCAAACAAATTAGAAATTTTGATTACTACTGCTTGAGGCCAGTAATATTTGTGGTGTTTTAGGCCCAAGGGTGCCAGGCTGCCTGTGGAAAAGACTAAATTAATTAATGTTTTTGAGATTAATTAGAAAATTAAATGGAAGTATAATGAAACCAGCATGACTTAGCTCACTGGATCTACAACTATGTGCCACTAAATTTGAGTGTTATTCAAAATTTCTATTTATTACTTGAATACAAATATAGTAAGAGTGTCGTAATTGATTTTTTTTTTCTATTCTAGTACCTAATTCCAGACAACAGAACTGCTAGGAATTTCACAGTATTATAAAGCACAAAGCTGTCTGACAGTCCTGGCCTGAGTTAATGTCCTTCAAAGTGCCTTCATGAGAAATAAACTAAAATATCCCCCAACTTTTCAGTGATATTTTAGAAGGATGCCACAGGTCATTATATTGGCCTCTTTACTGGGTGGTCCTTCTGATTCCGTGAGCCTTTTTGCAGCTGAAACATTTGTGGTCAGTGTGTGGCATCTCCCATCAGCAAAAGGAGATATGAGAAAGGAGGCAATAAACTCCAATAGGGAGGAGAAAGAACTGAAGGGTGTAACTTGGCATTTATTGCGCTGAAGTGATGTGACAATGTTTTCACCTTCTTCTCTGACTCTGTGTCTTGTTCTCTGTAAAATGAGAATATTTTAAATGTTTTCCACATGTCCCTGTTGAACTGTCAGGTAACTGAAATGAAACAGGTATGAGCCCATTGTTATATGATGCAATCCCATCAACAAGGCTTTTATTTGAATGTAATATGGCTGGTAAATAAGAGTATTCGATAATTGAAAATTTAAGGAAATAATTATTTAAGTAAATACAACTCCAAGAAAATGCAATTGTCTTTTATTAGACTGCAACTTGCAACTCTCTTCACAAGTCTTGCTTAAACTCTTCCTCTGCCAATTTTTCAAATCCAGGCTTCTCTGGGCTAGTTTTTCTTGCTGTTTTTAAGATATCATTTGTATCTTAGAAACAATATGATAGATTGTATGTTGGGAAGGACAAAAGAGCAACCAAATTCATCTACTTGTTATCAGTTGGACAATCACTGGACCCAGCGAGGTGCAACAGATAATTGATTATAAAATGCATTATGTTTCAGAACCCCATGATTAGTAATAAAAAAAAATTGTATCCACTTTCACTCCTAATCTTCCTTTTTCCAATTTTTAAAGAGACTGGTCTAATTTTTGTTTGTTTGTTTGTTTTTAAAGCACATCTGGTACGGTGTCAACAAGTCAGCATGGAAAATATTCTTAAGTTTTGATATAATACGCATTTTAAAGAGAAAAAAATCATTCTATTGCACTCTTAGTATCATTCATAAGGGTTGCCTTTTCATCTTCGGTTACTAAGAAGCTCTTATTTAAAACTGAATTTATAAATAAAAACTAAAACTTCTCTCCTTTTAAATAGAATAGAATTTTTTCCCATGATGTGTTATTCACATTTTAATATAGATTACGGATTCCCAAAGAGTCATCAGTGGACTCTTATTTGATGAGATGTTTCCTGTATAGTTTTCTACAATAAAGTTAATTTGGAAAATACTTCCATCTCTTGAATTTACTTAACATATGAGAAACGTTCAGTCCCTGAGAATTCTTACAGAAAGGACATTCGCTTAAATTTTAGCAAATATATTTCTGGATACATAGCTTATAGTTTAAGATCTAATTCCATCTATTAGATATTGATTCAGACTTTATGCTTCCCACAGCAGAAATTGGACTAATCTTGTAAGATCCCTATGAGAGCCCTGTAGACTCATAATAAATAGCATTTGGTGATTTTATAATTCAATAATTTGACTAAACTCTAGACTAGAAAAAAGAGAGTTTTAATCCCAAAACACACGTGGGTGTATAATGGTATCAATCATATCAAATAGACCTATAATCCCAACTAATTAGAATTTTATGTAGTGATTTGTACATTTCGGTTCCCCAAACACATGTAATACACTTATTGGGCTAATTTATTGTAATTTCCGTTACACCCAGAAGTATAAGCTGATTTTGTTGTGATTCCCACCCTTTGCAGATGTCAGCATCACCTGGGGGTTCTCCGTGGTCTTAATCTACTTCCACTCTCCTGGCCTCCACATTTCTCAATGGGTTTAATGAGGATTCTGATAGCCACCATGTTTGAGAAGCACCCTACAAATGAAACTGGAGCTGTTCTCATTTTGTTCTTTTTATTCTTTAGCTCCCCACAACATCCCACCCTAGTACCTAAGCATAAGACAGAAAAACAGAACTGTTGGTGAGATACTAGCCTATTGTAGAGGTGAAACCTCCACCATATATTCTGGAGGGCATGGATTTTGCTCAAAAAGTATCAGTTGTTGATATAAGAATTTAGTTGCCTTTGCAAAACTGTCCCACTACCTCTTCAATGAATGACACAATTTAATGTATGAACAATGTGTTTTGTTTTCTTCCAGTGGCTCCCTGAATGATCAGGTAGTCATCATCTGTGTTCATTCAAGTCCAGTTCAGAGAATTAATAGTATCAGTGGGGATAAGGATAACAGAAAGCAGGGTTCAAGGTGCACGGTTCAGAATAAGATGAGATAGATTGCAGAGCAGAAGTGGAAGAAAGCAAACCAACAGGGACAAGTATTCCACCATGACGGCTTTCCAGGTGCCTGAGAGGTGCCTTAGGGGTGGGAGTTAACAATCATTTGCAGTCTCAGTGGCATGAGGTAAAAGCAGGTAAACTGAAATTCTGCAAGAAGTCAAGAAAACATCAGAGTCATTTGGTGTCATCTCACGCAATGCTGGGCTACAGTTAGTCTGAAACCCATTTCCTGATGTGACTGGCTTACATTTCCACTGCCAAGGAGGAATAGCTTTTCTTACATGCATTTCTCTTTCTAAGAGGCAGACATCCAACTGCTTGGAGTGACTGCATCCTTTACAAGCCCTTCATTCTGATTTAGAGCCAAATAAAGTATCCTAGCTAGCATTCAAACAAAGAAACAAAAACACCTTTCTAAACAGGAAGCCCTTCTACAGCTTTGCTTATAAATCACTGCTTTGATAAAACCAGTTTCTAAAAGAGCAAACCAACAAAATTTCAAAAATTCTTGCAACCAATTCTTCTAACATAAAACATAAAACCACGAAAAAGGACTATTTTCTACTGCTTTCAAATTATAATGTACTCTCAAAATTACAGGTCGATTTCACCAATCTGAGGGATTCTTCTTTTTATTTTGTTTTTCTTTCCATCCCCCTCTCTGCTGTCTGGCTCTCCCTAGCACAGTTTCTATTTTATTATTGTTCAGGTAGCACTATGGATAAAGACTTCAGAAAAAAAAAATGCCAGTGCCCAAGACACTTGACTGGCCTTTTTGCTGGGTAACTGTACTCACTCTTGATAACACCAAAGGCATGCCTTATTGGTGGTGGTTCAGAGATCTTCTTTTTCACAGGCAGATGGATTGTTTCTGTAGGCCTTGATGGTCTTCAAATTAAGCACACAGAAAAGAGAGCAGAGTGAATTTTATTTTAACTGATTTTATTTCTGAATTTATTTCCCACTAGCTAGGAGGTGGTGACTGCCCCAGCAGTCAAGTCAATTGTTATCTGTGGGACTTGATTATGTTTGGACACAGTCACTCATTTTGAGCAAGACACAGTTAATGAGGAGAGAAATGAAAAGTGCATTGAGTCACAGTGTGTTTGTGGTAATTTGTGACACATTTACTTCACTCAGTTCTTTGTTTATTTCTCTCCTTTCTGTGCAGGTTCTGCAGAAAAAGGAGCAGATAAGCGAATTCACTGGTAGACAGTTAAGGATGTTGAAGGTAATGAATATCTCTCTCTCTCTCTCTCTCATTGTTGGCAGTAATTGGGGCTCTGTTCATCTCTAAGGTGAAATGCTGGGGAAGCTCATGTTGACGAAACATCTTATTTTCCATTATTTCACAACATATTTTTCGTTGACATTGCTAGTTTTTATTTTCACTGTCTTTTTTTTTTTTTTTTTGGTATGCTCTTTGCCACTCTTCTGAATAATAGTCCATTAAACAGTTCACAGTGTGTGTTCTGTAGAAATGTAAAAAAGTGATTGGATGATACTAATTAAGGAGAGATTTTGTTTCCACTTACTGCAGATCAATGGTGGGTTACATTAAAGCTGCATTTTGTGATGAGTTTAATGCAGAAGAACAGCTGTGCTAAATACATATTTCAAGACATACAGGTAGGTCCAATAAACATTCCTTTCTTTGAAAAGTCTGTACGTTATAACTATAAATTCTACTTGCAGAACTGTGGGGAGACACAAAGGCTAATTATTCACTACAGTCATTATTAGTTTCAGTAGAAATTGTGAAGGATAAAACTGGGAGGTGTTCTGTTACTTGTAGTTCTTACTTTAAGCTACGTCCTTCAATGAACTGGTTTTGCTATGCTATTTCTACAGTCTTATTTTCAACACAATTTTCATTTGAATCACATCTTTTTCTGACAGCGATTTTGAATTGAAGAGGAGAAGTGCCACTGTGTTTTTATGACTTAACTGTATCTGTCTTTGTGATTATCTTTAATCTACTATGTGATAAGATGTACTTGTTTCCAAGAAATATTATTTTTCTCTATACAAGTTTGAGGTAATATGGTCCATTTCTGTAAATGACAATTAGCAGCCATTAAACGAGCATTATAAACTCAGACAAACATTTAGATCAATAGAATTAAAGAGCTGAGAAATAGAAGAGAAAATATCTACATTTGCCAGGCGATTTTAGTGAGCAGTAGCTGTGTTTCAGACTGCATGCCTGCAGCCTATGTTTATATACATCTCTTTCAGTAAATGTTATTTTTTTCACAGCAGCAGTATTATTTGTGCTGCTTTTGTTGACATTCAGATAACATACAATAGATACCTTATAACAGTGATCTGCTTCACCTTTAGTTTCACTTGCCTGCAACAGTGTCCACTGCACTTACAGGTTTGCAAACTCACAGATATTCTCTTCCAGATGCAATTTTGCTGTAACTTAAATTTTTGTCAAGTGTATGTTCTGCTTAAAGATTGTATTTTCCAAACAGAATAAAATTGATTAAAAGGCCTGCAAGCGAGGACTCCAAGATGACTCCCTGATTACACACCTGACTTGCTGGATGAGTCAGGGCCAGTGGCACCATACCTTGGTCTTGACGTCTGTAAACCCTTCTCAATGGTAATGAGAGTAACATAGGAGCACCAGGACACAAGTGACTTCAAAAGGATTTCACCTTAGGGAGATTCAAGCCAGAGTAAAGGGAGGGAATCAGGCTGTGAAAGCAAATTTCTTTCAATATGGGACCAAAAGCTTAGGAGACTATGGTTGATTAAAGGGCGCAGTTTTTCAGGGCAGTCAGTAGAATTCCTATTAGTTCTGAAAAAAGGAAAAAATATGCATTTATTTTGCATTCTAGGGCAATAAGGTGAGACAGAAATGAAATTCGCTGGTGTAATGTAAATGATGTACATTCATGTAATTGCACCTATACGAACGTTTACACTATCATCTTTATTATGCCCACATCTATTTTGATGTTTTCCTTTACTTCCCAGACATGAGAACTCTGCATCTCAGTTACATCATCTGTAAAACTGGGATAATACTCACTCTCCTTACATCAACCTTCCTATGAGGGTTAAGACAGTAACAACAACCAAAGCATACATTGTTGTTGTGGAATTAACTGTGCCCATTTGTTATAGCATGGCCATGGTGGAAAGAGACATTGATTATACACAGGGTGGTCGAATTGGCTTTAATTGCTTTTTAACAAATATACAATGAACACTTGCTATATGGTAGGCCATGTTTTTCACTCTTGAAATATAATCAATAAACATACAGAGCAAAAAAAAATTATTGGCCCTATGAAATAAACACACTCACACACACACACACACATACACACACACACGCGTGTGTTTATTTTATGTTCCAGAATACATGTGCAGAATGTACAGGTTTGTTACATAGGTAAGCACGTGCCATGGTGTTTTGTGGCACCTATCAACCAGTCATGTAGGTATTAAACTCTGCATGCATTAGCTATTTGTCCTGATGCTGTCCCTCCCCTCACCCACCACCTCCCCAAAAAACCCTGGTGTGTGATGTTTCCTTCCCTGTGTCCACATGTTCTCATTGTTCAACTCCCACTTATTAGTGAGAACGTGATATGTCTGGTTTTTCTGTTCCTGTGTTGTTTGCTGAGGATAATGGCTTCCAGCTTCATCTATATCCCTGTAAAGGACATAATCTTCTTTTCATGGCTGAATAATATCCCATGGTGTATATGTACCACATTTTGTTATCCAGTCTATCATTGATGGGCATTTGGTTTGGTTCCATGTCATTGCTATTGTAAATACTGCTGCAACAAACCTGCACATGTATCTTTATGACAGAATGATTTATATTCCTTTGGGTATATACCCAGTAACGAGATTGCTGGATCAAATGGTATTTCTGGTTCTAGATCCTTGAGGAATTGCCACACTGTCTTCCACAGAGTTTGAACTAATTTACATTCCCACCAACAGTGTAAAAGCGTTTCTATTTCACCACAGCCTCACCAGCATCTACTGCTTTTTGACTTTTTAATAATCACCATTCTGATTGGCATGAGATGGTATCTCATTGTGGTTTTGATTTGCATTTCTATAATAATCAGTAATGTTGAGTTTTCGTTCATGTGTTCATTGGCCGCATAAATGTCTTCTTTTGAGAAGTGTCTGTTCAGGTCCTTTGCCCACTTTTTGATGGGGTTGCTTGTTTCTTTCTTTAAAATTTATAAAAGTTCAATGAAAATTCTGGATATTAGATCTCTGTCACATGGGTAGCTTGCAAAATTTTCTCTTATTCTGTAAGTTGCCTGTTTGCTCTGATGATAGTTTCTTTTGCTGTGTAGAATCTCTTTACTTTGATTAGGTCCAATTTGTCAATTTTAGCTTTCATTGCAATTGCTTTCGATGATTTTGATGATTTCATCATAAAATCTTTGCCCATGCTTATGTCTTGAATTATATTGCCTAGATTTTTTTCTTTGTAACAGTTGTGAATGGGAGTTCATTCATGATTTGGCTCTCTGCTCTCTTACTGTTGGTACATAGAAATGTTTGTGATTTTTGCACATTGATTTTATATCTTGAGACTCTGTGAAGTCACTTATCAGCTGAAGGAGCTTTTGGGCTGACACCATGGGATTTTGGAGATATAGGATCAGGATCATGTCATTTGCAAAAAGAGACAATTTGACTTCTCTTCCTATTTGAATACCCTTTGTTTCTTTCTCTTGTTTGATTGCCCTGGCCAGAACTTCCAATATGTTTAATAGCAGTGGTGAGAGAGGGCATCCTTGTCTTGTGCTAGTTTTCACAGAGAATGATTCCAGTTTTTGCTCATTCCATATGATATTGGCTGTGGATTTGTCATAAATAGGTCTTATTATTTTGAGATATTTTGGAATTTATATTTTATCACAATGTGTTTGCTCTTGTCACCCTTCTCATTCACGAGGCAAAACATATTTTAGGAGTATGTGTGTGTGTGTGTGTGTGTGTGTGTGTGTGTGTGTGTTGTTACTAGAAAATGAAACAAGCAAAGGAAAAAGCTTTCATTATGAAGTCCTATTTAGATTTGAGTGAGTGTTAATAAGTGAAATGAATATGAAGTCATGTCAGAAACTCTGAAGTCTAGAATCAGCTTTGCTTTGTTCTTTGTTCCTCTGAGCCAGCCTAGTCTGATCTTACTCCCTGACATGCACATGGATATCTCTGTTTTATTATGAACTGAGAAAGGATACTGGGGGACCATCCAGAGATGGATATCAGATTGTCTACCAGGAAGTTCCTAAGGTGAAGATTAAGGGCTCAGATATGTGTCATAATATGTGGGTCCTACTCATCATCAAGGATTGTTTCAAAGGCTTACTCTTATTGGATTAAAGGTAAATTTTACAAAAATAACACCAATTAGTTACTAAATTATCTCAATAAACTATTATTTTAAATGATGGTAAAAAATGAAACATTCATGTTCAATAAATATTTGAAAATATTTATTGGCAATTATATATAAAGACGATTATTATACCATGATTTATATAAGGTGGAATGAGAAAGTTTTGCTCAAATCCCTCATGTGAAGTATATGAGAGGCACAGAAATGAGAAAGTGAGACTACCTTTATAGGCAAGTTCTAGGTCTTTGAAGAACTTGATGCTTTGTAAAGGAAGTTGCTGTCCTTAATTTAGGACTGTGGAGCCACTGAAGGTTTTAAGTATCAGTGTTTCATATCTTCTTTGCAAATGAGAGTCATCCTTTTATTGCAGAAGATAGAAGCTAAAAGACTGTTAACAGCAAAACTGTAGACTGTAGACCAGTAATGAGGGTCTGACTCAGGACAACAGCAGAAAGACAAAAGAGAAGAGTTTTTAGGATTATTTATGTTCTAAAATTACTAGAACCTGGTAATTTTTTAAATAAGAAGTTTGAGGAAATAAGAACAAATATAGCACTCAAGCTTGTAGGTATTATAGATGGCATCACCAACCAAGAGACAGACCAAATTGGAAACAGGTTGAAGACACTACACAGAGTGTCCTTTGACATCTGGGAAAACTGTGGTGCTGAAGGGATCCCAGATAGGCAAGCCCATCAGGCTTGAAGTGTAGAAATTGATAGCTTATGAGAGGAGACTGGGTTTGAAGTATAGCTAGATGTGCAGATCACCAACAGGTTGATGGTAATTTACAATTATATAAGGTTGAGATCATCTAGGGATGACACACAGCAAGAGCGTTGGGGATAAGCCTGGAGCACATCTCCACCACATCTTTCCTGGAATGCTAGTCAGCATTGACATTGATGGCTTGATGAGAAAGGGCAGGGCAGGAGGAGGCCTAAGATAGTACATTGGCTATGGCAGGCAGAGTTCTGAAATGCCTGCCACCTGGTGTGCACACTCTATGCTACTTCCTCTACTTGAGTGTGGGTGCCTGTGAATATGACAAGATAGCCCCTTTTGTGACTGAGTTACATTATACAACTCCATCTTGTCAGACAGAAGAAAATTTGTCTTGCTGGATCTAAAGTAAGATGCTCTTCTATATGAGAGCCAGAGGTCCAAGTGGCTACGACCTAGTGACAGCCTCTGGCAGCTGAGAGATCACTGGCTGACAGCCAGCAGGAAAACAGGAACCTCAGTTGTCCAACACAAAAAAATTGAATTCTGCCAATGACCTGAATGAGCTTAGAAAAGGGCCTTGAGCTCCAGGTGAGAATGTAGTTCTGCCAACATCCTGATTTCAAGCTTGTGCAACACTGACTGGAGAACCCAGCCATGCTGTGTGGACCTCTGACCTCCAAAAACTGACAGATAATAAATGGACACTGTTTTGAACCATTAAGTTTGTGGTAATTTATTGGGGAGCAATAGAAAACTAATACAATGGCCTGAGAGGTGGGAAGGTTTCTTTGATGACAACAGTGGTGTTACACTGAAAAGATTCCTTCTACAAAGACAGCTGACATGCACAAAATCCAGCAGGGCCTAGTACACGCTGGTAGCAGCATATGCCTTTTATTTTTTCTTAATTTGGAAACTTAAGCTCAAGTTCCTAAGTCTTAAACCAACCCAGAGAGTTGCACCACTGTTTCTATCAAAAGAAGAAAAAATATATACTTATTTTAAAGGCCATCCCACCTAGCTAGATTAGATGTGCACCCTGAGATCTGTGGATGTATTTTGGTATCTTTAACCATAGAGGAGACTTTAACATAGCTTCTAAAAAACCACCATCATCAAACATATTATATACTTACGAACTATATGCCAAAGAAAATTAATGTCTTGGCAAGACAAATGTCCATGAAGATAAATTACAATCTTTCTCCCTTTCCTTTGTCCTTTCTTCTAAGAGGAAAGAAGACCTGGCCTTTTATTGTCTGCAAATACTCTCTGCACTTTCTTGTCAAAACAGTCTGCTACAATTTGAATAAAGGAAGGTTTTGAAATGCTTCTCAACTTAACATTTCCAGGGTAATATTTTCTTTTGAGTTGACAGACAAAGCCTTCATCTGTCAAATTAATGTACTCAAGAGATTATATCAATGGCTAATCCAATTAAAAATCGTTGATATATTCAGTTATCTCTGCTGTGAATTTGATGAGATGTAGATTGTGGAGAATGGAAAGTTATATTTACTTTTCCCTTAAATCTTTATTAATCATTTTTATATTTAACTTTAGGAAAATTATAACTTCTAATTATTTTTCTCTATCTCTAGAATAAAACCAAACTAATAATAAAAGAATAATCCTACTCCAAAATGTATGTTTTTTTTTTTTTTTAGATTTGTTTTTTCTTACTTAACATTGTATGCTTGAACAAACTTATTTGACTAAATTCAGTGGGTAGAAACAAAAAAGAAACACGTAAGTAGGGTCAACCTAGTTTATGTTGTGGTGTGCGTGTGTGTGTGTGTGTGTGTGTGTGTGTGTGTATGGCTTGATTAAGGATGTGCCTCATAATAAAGCATGGATTCGTTCTGATCCAATTTTCCAAATAGTTAATTTGGCGGTCTCTAGACAGAGCTACCAAGTATGAAGACTGTATAATATAACTTTTTCTGCAGAAACATTGTAAGAAAAACAATTAATGATTATTCTGGAATAAAGACACTTTTTTAAAAAGAAAACTACTGATTTATTTATTTTGAGACTGAGTAATTTTTGTGTTTTTGGGAGAGACAGGGTTTTACCATGTTGCCAACGCATGTCTTGAACTCCTGAGCTCAAGTGATCCACCAGTCTCAGCCCCGAAAAGTGCTGGGATTACAGGTGTGAGCCACCACGCCTGGCCAAAGGTAAAAACACTTTTTGGAAACCTTTTGGAAATTAAGTCATTACTAGAGGTTAAAAGCATCATGAGAGCAAGGACTGTTTTTGCTTCCTCCTTCAGACTTTAGGGTTTTGGCTGCTTGTTGGCAAAAGCTTGTGTTCATGTGAAAGAAAAAGAGAGACAAGGCAGTGTTTCATTTTATTACATACAATCCTCTTCTATTTCATTTTACATTTGGTGTGGGAAATGCCAGTCCTCATATTTGTGACCTCACTTGCTTTACTAAGAGAATTATTTTTCCGAGTTCCAAGATGCTTGAGGCTCTCTCCCAAGTCATTATAATAAACACCACAGTGAGAGTGTGAATGCATCATAAGAACATTGGGGAGGGGGCTTGAGAATATCTAGATATCTCCGAATGGCATCTGAGCAAGCTTTGTATCTTGCCTAAGACTTTACAAGCTAGGTATTGTAACCAGTTCTTTAGCAGGTTTGGTTTAAGGGCATTTTCCTCTAGAAGATTTTTTTAATGACACCCTCCACTTTACCTGAAACCTTGTCTCATGTTTTTAATTCTACCTTATAAAATGTTACAACCAGAAAACCCACATTCCTTTATTAAGTGCTTCCCTCATGAAGAGAAGGTGGCTACCATGGGAATTCTGCTCTCCCAGTCATTTGGCTATCATCAACTTGGCCCTCCTCTCCTTTACATCCCTGAAGCTTTGCATGTGTGATTATCATAACTCCCTTTTGTGTCGGATTATGTGTAATTAAGTTTTCAATCAATTTGACTAATTAAACGGAAGTGCTGTCTGTGGGCTAGATCAGGAGACTAAAATCTGAGTTTCTGAGTATTACCACTAATTCACTAGGTGGATACAGCAGTTTATTTAACCTCCAATTTTCCTAATGGAGGAAGTAGAGTAGGAAGTCTTGTTTTTGTTTGTTTGTTTGTTTTTGTTTTGTAGATGGATTCTTGCTCTGTTGCCCACACTGGAGTGCGATGGTGCCATCTCAGCTCACCACAATCTCTGCCTCCTGGGTCCAAGAGATTCTCCTGCCTTAGCCTCCCGAGTAGCTGGGACTCTGTCAGGCATGCCACCATGCCAGACTAATTTTTGTATTTTTAGTAGAGATGGGGTTTCACTATGTTGGCCAGGCTAGTCTTGAACTCCTGACCTTGTGACCCTCCTGCCTCAGCCTCTCGAAGTGCTGGGATTACAAACATGAGCCACGGCACTTGGCCTGGAAGTCCTTAAAGTCAGATTCTACAAGAAGCCCAATTTTCATAAAAACCCCAGATTTCTATGTCTAGACCCTTGTTCTCTTTTGTGCCTCAAATCAAAATTCCCAGCTACCTCCTCTTGCTGGGGAGTACAATACCTCACCAGTTCTATCTGAAAAGTCAACCATATCCCTGAGGAACTACTACAAACCCCTGGCTAAGGTTGTTGACACTGATGCTTGCTGGAATTTATAGTTTTCCCTCCTGAAATAGTGGTAGACATAGGAAAGAGACTATATCAAATTCAATGGCTAAAGATTTGTACTTTATTTTACTTCTTCATGAATTAAATATTGCACTGGGAAGACATGCTTTGCCTTATTAATGTTTCTAACTTTGGAACAAATTTAAGATAACAGAAAATAATTTCTGAAAGTTGCCTTAGTGATACTCCAGCCCAACCTCCTTATGTTCTATAAGGAAAATGAGGTCTATGCAGGCTAAGGATTGGCTCATTGTGGAAGGAGCTACAACTCCACGGCTCCTTCCCAGTACTCTCTCCATGGCTTGCCACAACCACAGGTCATGTATGCTTGAATTGCACAGCCACAACCATGTATGTGACTCAGAATGATGTTACCTTGCTAAAAGAAGGGAGTATTCAGGGCAATGTTGACTCGTGTCAGTGGCAGGGCAGTTGGATGCCGTCTAGTATCACGTAGGTGTCCAGGAAAACAGACGCATGAGCATGGCAGAGTAGCTGGATGGCCCTACAATCTGTGTTATTTTCCACCCAGCACACTCTTTTGTCATGCTCTGGAGTAAATGAGAGCTGCAGAAAGAATCCCCAAGGACACAGTTCCAGAAAAATAAGCAACAATCTAAGTGAGAGGAAAGAGGCATATAAATCCGTCAGCCTATCCAGTGTCAAAGAGCCTCTAGGTGAAGATGAAGAGAGCTCACTCTTGAGCCTAGCTTTCTTCTTGTACTAGGCTTTTCTGTAAGAACTCACACCAGATCCCTAACTTTTGATTATCATCCTCACTTCACTTAACCAAGCCTAAATTTATATTTCCTTCAGAGATTACATTAATAGCTTCCTTTCTTGTTTGACCACAGGATAAAGCAAAATTTCCCTTACTTTATATTTCTTCAAAATTTACTTATATCATCTGCTCTATACTATCATACATTATTAATATGCTGACTTGCAAGTGTTCTGTAGTTATTTCATGTGTGTATATCACATCTCCCTGCAACATTACAAATGCTTGAGGGGAGGGGCCATGACTTCTGTTTCTTTGGAATCTTTAACGGCACTTACCACATAATAAGCTCATTGAGTTGACATACATCTCTATGGAGACCTGAAAAGGGGTGAGTTTTTTGTTTGTTGGTTGGTTGGTTTTGAGCCACTCTTTCCATGTTCTTTTCATGGTTAAACAAGAAAATAAACAACATGGGTCTCTGGTGAGTTAAAACTGGCTCAGCACCCCAGCACCAATTCATTAAAAGCATTTGTGGTTTCAAAAGGAAAAGAAAATTTTAAAAATGTTTAATAATTGTTGAAATTAAGGTTTAGAGTATGTGTCTATATTTTTAATTAATACGTATATTTAAATGTTAGTATAGAGTAATGACTAACAGAATTGTTATAGATTCGTTTAGAGCAACCCCTGAATCAATAGTTGTGATATAGAAATATGATCATAGCTAGTGCAGGAGTATATCTCTGCACTAGAAATGAAATAATTTTGCTTTTTCCTGCTAAACTCATTCTTATTCTGTCATGCTTACTGCTCACAAATGTTTCAGGGAATTATATGTGTTAGAGTTATTAGAGACAGGTCTGCAATGTTAAATAGTAGCAAGTCAAAGATGACAAGTCTTGTCATTTATTGAGTTAAAGATCAGATACTAATACTGTATTAAAACTAGGTGATGTGCACTCATAGCCCGCTATTCTGTTTGTTGGCAGAATGTCAGCAGAGAAGCAACAGGAAATAGCAGAAGACAAAAGTTGCCCATACTTAAAAGATGGCAATGAAACAAAATGAAGTTTGTTTAATTGAAACAATGAATTGTTTAATTAAAAGAAATTCCTATCTCCCATTCATTAAGATAAGCATCATCAAGATTCATTTTAGAACAAAAATCTAATATCTGCTTTGTAACTTCAGTGCTATTTTCACATAATTTTGTTTTCCAGAATAATGCTAGCTGGTGGAGGAGGAAGAAAAAAAAATCTGCATTTATGCTTCCCTATGTACTGAGCATATACGAATGTCTGAAATAAAATTAACAACTTCAAAAGAACTGCATCACGAATTTTGATTAATCCAGAGATATAACCGGGAGGTGAGAAGGAGCTTGACTCAGAGCCCTCTTGAAAGCTTTAAGATTTAAGTCTCTTAAAATTTACATGCATGTCCACTGAATGGTGACAGATCAAGGAATTTCTAGGAAACTCTGAAGACAACTGGCACATTGGGTATTTCCTTTTTATGAGAACATTTAGACAAGTAGAATAAAAATTTCTCTATTGAAAATAAAACTGACATATGGTGGAAAGACACTAATTCCAGAATATAAAATACACACAATTGCATTTTTTTCCAACTACACTGGTGAAGGAGAGCTTACCTTTTAGATCCTTAGAACTATAAAATTATGTGCAGTGACATCTGTCTCCATTAAGTAGAGTAATTTCCCAGAGAGGAGCAAGACTTTCAACACAACAATAGGAGGCTTGCCAGTTGACAGGAAAGAATGTTCCTTGACCTGACCATGGCTGATGAGACTCTGATGTGATCTCCCAGGACTGGATGGTCTAAAGCACTGATTCATTAGTCTCTTTAATCTTCATGCTTGCTAAAAAAGAGATCCTCCTTGATTTAAAGGCTGTCAGGCTGTCATCTCAAGAGGTCCATCCCATGTCATTCTCTCCATCCACAATCTAATAAAATGATTCCTAGCCCTGTTAGAAAGAATTACCATAAAGACGAAAGCAATCTAGAAATAGAACCTGAAATTTTTAGCTAGGGACATTTACATGTCTGTCTCTACCTACTTTTACTCCCACTGTGATTTTCAGTCACTGAGGTAGATATTTTCTATCCTCACGATAATTATATCATTTTTAAAATGTCTCTGTTATAAAAATACATGATATGGTTAGTGTCGCACTGACAAGTGAGCTTTAAAATAAACCCAAGTTTCACGATTATAATGTTACCGCTTAGCATTAAGGTTTTGATACAGGAATCCAGATACATTGCTAAGAAAGTTGAGAAAAACAGGTTGTCTTATTGGAAGGAACAGAGAACTGGGAAAGTCCAATCAGAATTACTGTTTGAGTTCCCTACATGCACACATTTGAAATATACAGTGTTGGATTGGATAGGAATTCACATTGCTCTGAGTTCTGTTCTGAAGTTCCCAGATATATTTTACAAGCTCTTACCATGTAATTTGTTGAGCCCATGGTAAAGTCTACAGGACTAGTAGCTAAATTAATGTTATGGAGATATTTAGTGTTTTTAATACCAGGTGACAATGTTTACCTGACATTTTATGTGGCAGATACCCAGGTTTACAGACAACCGTATTTACTCATCCATGATTGCCTTTACTTAACACTCAGATTATACTGAGAGATATGTGTTAAGATTTGCTGTATTTCTCAGTTTCTCCAGGTCCCAATAGATGGAATTTCCGATGTGAACACCTCTCTGATTACTGACATTATATTGAGTGAGGATACTGTGGCATGGTATGATTTTTTGAAGCTGTGATTGGAAAGGATACTAAGTTCTAAGGGTTCATGCACTTTTGTAGCTGGTGCATATTTTTGCACTATGTTATGTGGAAGGTGAACATCCCCTAACTCATTTCTCTCCATCTGCTTCTTAATATAAATAAATCCAGGTTCCATCTTCAGTTGTCTACACTCCATTCTCCTACTTATTAGTCCCAGACTTATTTGTAACTCTACTTTCAACTGGCTTCCACACACATAAAATCATTTTCTTCTTATCATCCCTCCTGCCTTGGAAATATTCCTAGCATTAGCATTTGACATTTCAGATATTCAATGGGTTGTTCAAATGCTCTTCTAACTGGACTGCCACTCTTAGACTCTTTCCCTTTCTAACTCACCATACTTATTTGTAGAATTAAATTTCCTGATGCACAATCATAATTATTCCATCCTGTTTAATATATCCAGGCCTGCCCCCATTGCCTACATCACCAAGTGCACACAAATGGGCTAGGCAATTATTACCGTCTTTTCAAATGTTGAATCAACACATCTTCATAACTGGATCTGCTTTCATTCTCAATTAAAAATGGACAACACCTCTCATCCACCTTCACTCACCCTTGTCCACTGCCATGCTTCTCTTCCACCTGAAGTGCTCTTCTTCCGTGTCTGCATATCCTAAATACGTCAACTTCAAAGCCAAACAAAGAGCCTTCTACTCAACAAAGAGCCTTCCTTAAATCTCTTGGCCAGAAAAAGTATATTTGCTTTATTTTCTAATCTCCCAGGTCACTATTTATTGGAACTTCTTTTATGAAATATCATTTCTATTTACTTCAGTCATTCACACATTAACTGTAAATTTCTTGCAAGTGCGGACTCTATCTTTTAGCTTCTCTGACTTAAAGGATTCAATCAGTATGTATTTTTTTAGATGTGTACCACAGCATAACACAGGGTGAATTATAAATAATAACGCAGACTATTTCTTGTTATTATACTCACAGAAGTCTAAGTCTACCTATTCCAACAGCTTTCTGTTACCATATATTTATTTCTAATCTTTGACTCACCTTTGGAGAATGGAAGAGTACTGCCTTTAAAATAAAAAGGCAAGGTTGCCTATATTAACTGTTAGTACAGAAAGGATGAATTTATTTGGGGGTGGCTGGGTATACATTTTTGAAAGAAAAGCTTATTGCCTGAAGAAGAGAACAAAGTTTACCAAAGTAAAAATCAACATACTCAAGAGTATTCATAGATCAAAAATATAATCAACTTCATGCCTAACCATTTTATGATATAACAAGCCATTGTGTTGATTAAAGATGAGAGATATCAATTCTCACTTAGAAACTGATTTTACTCATTTCTTTCAATTTCCTAAAAATTTCAGGATTACAGACCGTAGTATTAGAGTCAGGAACAGGATCTTCCCCTAAAACATGAATCTTTAGGGATAGAACTCCCAGGGCTGCAAATTTAAAAAAGGAACAGGTGGTATGGTATTAGTAGCTGTTACCTGAAATTAACCCTAGGCAAGATGAAGAAAGCTGAGGTGATAAATATCTCCTTGGGTCACTTCTTCTCCTTGTTGAATATAGACACTAATTAAGGTAAGGCCAAACACCAGTGAGTGAGATAAAGTCTGGAGTGAGATCTTTCAGTACTGGGTTTTCTAGAAAGTGATGAACTAGCCTAGGTGACAAATGGATAGAGTGTGGGAGAAAGAGAGAAAAAGGAAGAAGGTTGAGGCGATTTCAGATAGTCACCTACTTAGGTTAAACATGGTTTAAGAATAGTTTCACTTGTTCCCTAACATTTTCACTTCACTAAAAGCCATTTCTTTAATTGTATAAATGTGAGATATACAACATGCTGGGTTGATGTAGGTAGCCACAGTGAAATGTTCAGTAAAGGTAGGTGGCAATCTAACAAGTTAGTCACCTTCCATAATTACCTCTGTGTGCACATGCACATGTTTGCAGCCAGAACGCCTAAAATTACTTCCTTAGGAAATTTTCAACATATAATACAATATACTAACTGTAGTCCTCCTGCTGTACAGTCTAGATTCCTAGACTTGTTTATCCTAAAAAACTACAAATTTGTACCACTTGACCGGTACCTCCCCAGGTCTTCCCCCTCCTCCCCACCCCTGGTAACCACCATTGACCATTCTACTCTATTACTGTTTTTTTTTTTTTTTTTTTTTTTTAGATTTCACTTTAAGTGTGATTAAGCGGTATTTTTCTTTCTGTCCCTGGCTAATTTCACTTAGTGTAAGATCCACCGGTTTCATCCACATTGTCACAAAGGTAATGATCTCCCAACACCATTTTCTTTTTTAAGTAGTATACTTTAAGTTCTGGGATAAATGTGCAGATCTTGCAGGATTGTTACATAGGTATACATATGCCATGGTGGTTTGCTGCCTCCATCCCCCCATCACCTACATTAGATATTTCTCCCAATGTTATCCCTCCTCAATCTCCCCACCCTCCACTATCCCTCCCCTAGCTCCTCGACCCCCCAACAGACCCAGTGTGTGGTGTTCCCCTACCTGTGTCCATGTGTTCTCATTGTTCAACACTCACCTATGATTGAGAACATGTGGTATTTGGTGTTCTGTTCTTCTGTCAGTTTGCTGAGAATGATGGTTTCCAGATTTATTCATGTCTCTGCAAAGACATGAACTCATCCTTTTTTATGACTGCATAGTATTCCATGGTGTCTATGTGCCACATTTTCTTTATCCAGTCTATCATTGATGGGCATTTGGTTTGGTTCCAGGTCTTTGCTATTGTAAACAGTGTCACAATGAACATACGTGTGCATGTGTGTTTATAACAGAAAAATTTATAATCCTCTGGGTATATACCGAGTAATAGGATTGCTGGGTCAAATGATATTTCTATTTCTAGATCCTTGAGGAGTCACCACACTGTCTACACAATGGTTGAACTAATTTACACTCCCACCAACAGCATAAAAGCATTCCTATTTCTCCACATCCTCTCCAGCATCTGTTGTCTCCAGATTTTTTAGTGATCACCATCCTAACTGATGTGAGATGGTATCTCAGTGTGGTTTTGATTTGCATTTCAATAATGACCAGTGATGATGAGCATATTTTCATATGTTTGTGGGACTCATAAATGTCTTCTTTTGAAAAGTGTCTGTTCATAATCATCTGATCGTTGACAAACCTGACAAAAACAGGCAACGGCGAAAGGATTTCTGTTTAATAAATGGTGTTGGGAGAACTGGCTAGCCATATGTAGAAAGCTGAAACTAGACCCCTTCCTTACATCTTATACAAAAATTAGCTCCAGATGGATTACAGATTTAAACATAAGACCTAACACCATAAAACCCCAGAAGAAAACCTAGACAATATCATTCAGGACATAGGCATAGGCAAGGACTTCATGACTAAAACACCAAAAGCAATGGCAACAAAAGCCAAAATAGACAAATGGGATCCAATTAAACTCTAGAGCTTCTGTACAGCAAAAGAAACAAGCATTAGAGTGAACCAACAACCAATAGAATGGGAAAAATTTTTTGCAATCTACCCATCTGACAAAGGGCTACTATCCAGAATCTACAAAGAACTAAAACAAATTTACAAGAAAAAAACAAACAACCCCATCAAAAAGTGGGTGAAGGATAGGAACAGACATTTCCCAACACCATTTTAAAATGAGAAAATAATGAGAACTCATTTAGTGTTTGCAAAGGCTTTCAACCTCATCTAATCAGGTAATTAGATTGTATGTTCCAGGACTCAGTCCCAGGACAGAGCTCATGTCAACTCGACAACAGGCCTGACATAGGAAGCCTGGGTCCTTAGAAGGTGACAATTTTCTCTGTTGAGTTTCCAAAGGCTTTGTTATCTCTGCTTTAATTCCCTCACTCAAAACCTGACTTTAGCCAATTCCTGCAATGAAATAAAAATGACAGGAACAGCTTAAAATGTCATTCTTCCCATGAATATCTGTATTTTAACAAGGGATTAATTTTTAAGCTTAAATGCCACCAATGATATTTCAGGAAATACCTCAAAAATGGAGTAACGTTTTAGAGACATCTAGGAAATCTCTAAAGTCTCCCTTATGTGGCCGCAGAGAGAACTGAGTGGTCTTGCTAAGTGTACTATCCTAGCCCAGCTACACCTGTTTGAAGGAGGTGATGTCTTCTATGAGCCAAGAAGCAGCTACTCTTCTGAGCATAATTAAGAGCTCTCTAAAATAACTTGATTTAGATATCTTAACTTCACTTGACATCACTTAATAATTCACCTCTTTTGTGATACACGTTATCTGTATCTACTTCAGAAAAACTTTACAAGTTAACTTTGTTCAATTGTCATTAACAGATTGCTGAATCCAGACAATTCACTTCTAGATTGGAATATATTGAGTATCTTTAATTGGCCCTTGTAATAATGGTAGACGTTAGTGTTTTGTGTTTTGTTTTGTTTAGTTTTCAGACAGAGTCTGGCTCTGTCACCAGGCTGGAGTGCAGTGGCATGATCTTGGCTCACTGCAATCTCCACCTCCTGGGTTCAAGCAATTCCCCTGCCTCAGCCTCTCAAGTAGCTGGGACTACAGGTGTCCACCACCACACCTGGCTAATTTTCCAGTATTTTAGTAGAGATGGGGTTTCACCATGTTGGCCAGGATGGTCTCAATCTCCTGACCTCATGATCCATCCTCCCAGGCCTCCCAAAGTGCGAGGATGACAGGCAAGAACCACCGAGCCCTGTGGGTTAGTGTTTTCAAAAGGGGGTTAGATAGGAATAAATGCCTTTTAAAACTTATTTCAAGTGCTGTAATGGACTGAGGCTAATTTACTAATTATTACCAGAAAAATAATAATGCTTGCACGTTCCGAGTTGGGGCAAATTGAGAGAATGAGTTGATTCTTCATGAAAAACCACATCATCAGTGGTCTATGCAGCAGGTACTGTTGCAGGTATATGTAGGCAAACAGCAGGAGAAAAAGTAGATAAATATCACGGTCTTTATGAAGCTGGCATTCTGAGGGGAGGTTGGGGCTGACTTAAATCTAGGAGCTCTTGTAAGTAGAATAGTTTTTAACCTGATGCTGAAATATCTGAAACATCTTGCTCAATACTCTATATTTAAAAAATAAATTCAGGAGAAAATTGCACAACAAAGATTAACATAAAAAAACATGAATAAGCATCTAATATGCTTGCTGAATTTTCACCTATGTCACTATAAAGGAATAACATAATGATCATAATAAGTAAAAGGTGAGAATGGTACTTGGAACTAAAATACATTATTCCTCCCCATTAAGTTAGCTCTTAAAACACAAATCGAGTATTTCCCCAACGGGTAAGCATGCTTTCTTTTGTGATAACTAGAACAGAAATCTGAATAAATCATGTTCCAAATCCATTACCCCGTTACGCTTCTTATGGTTGTACTAAAGAATTAGTAAACTTGCCAAGTTGGTAAATATAGTCAGTTAGTAAATTCACTAAGAAATTCATCTTTCTTATGACCTAAGACTGTATAGAAAAGGCATACCTCTTCTACATCTGGAATGGGCCAGGATTAGCCTAAGTTCCGATTAAGCAAAAACTGACATGAGCATGTTGCTTGCTTATGTTGGCATTAAATGATTGTCCTGCTACTTTTGAAATATATCTGGGGAAACAATGGAACGCAATAGAATATAGTTGAAGATGAAAGAAAATGAGACTTTAGCAGCATCTGTGGTAAGTGAACTCTTGCCTCTTTCTGTGAGGTCTTGTTCCTGCTCTGCCCACCGTCTGTCACTGGATTCCCAGCTGCAAGGTGGCCCATATTAACAGTCACTCTGTGTTCAACATCATTAATGTTCACTCTCAAGTCACCACAAATCCCACGTTCCCTTCATCTCTCAGGCTTAAAAAACTCATTTGACACCAAGGGCTAATTAATTAACTGGATTTTCTTATATTTAATGGGCAACATACTAAGCCATTAGAATCCAGCCTTGTTCAAATTTAGGCCACCAAAGAGGTCTACAAGTATGCCAGTCAACAGAAAACCTAGCCATTTTTTTCTGGATTTTACTTTATTAGTAATCAAATTTTTACAAAATATTATGTTAAAGCAGAGCAGAAGGGATGCTGTACTATGACAATTTTACAATTCCTATCATCATGCAAGTCCTTATTTCCAATATGCCTTCATTTTACTCACAAAATGAGCTTCACCTGAGAATATGCAGCAGCATTAATGCTGGAAATAGTGTAAAGACCTGATGCTAAATGTTTGTGTATATTTGATTACAGGAGGGTGCCTTGTTCTCTATGGCTAAAGGCAGAAAATGAACTTTCTAAAACCATGGTTGTCAATTTTTCCTATGTTAGAGTTAGATCAGACAATCTAATACTGTAGCTGGTCTTTTATTTGAAGTTGGCGGTCTCCTGAATGCAAACAAAAGCATGAAAGAAAATAGGAATTTATATCACAGTATACAAATAAAGTGACTTTATTCTGCAAACCTTCAAATTTGCAAATATTCAGGTGTCAATTTCCATAAACACCTCACCTCTGAAATGAGAGCATTTCTCCAGTGCAAATCTAAGGCCTGCATTTCTTGAGGATGAGAAACTCTGCATTCCCTATTGCTATCAGAAATGTACTTTCTATCATTTTATATTACCTGTTGAGGTTTATTTAAAGATTGTTTTCCAAAATAAAACTCAAATGCATCTTGAGATAAATTCACAGAAGAAAGATTCAATCAGGAGCTAAATTATTTTTGAAGATTTATTCTCATGGATATAAATGGATTATTCTAGCCACAGCTCTCTCAAATCCTTTGGGTTAAACTTTGATGACAGTACTCAAAGCTAGATTTCCAGAAATATTAATTTCCAATGAAACTGCACTTAAACATGTTCAAAATAATATAAAAAGTGTTTGGGGATTTGTTTTTATATATTCCCCATAGAAATGCTGGTGAAAATATTTGCTGAGGTGAGAGCTGTCTCAAACTTCTATCTCCTGTTCAAATGGGCCCTTTCTAGAATGAACCGAAGTAAAGCTTGCTCTGCCACAAAATTTTGTTCATATTCCCTCTGAATAAACAGATTGACTACAATTTATAATAACTTGAAAGACTCTCCTATGAGTGACTGTTTATGCCAGAAAATCCAGACCTAAAAGCCCAAAGCACTGATGCCTTCAGCAGTCTACATGGCTAACTACAGAGTTGACCAAAACCAAGAGTTCTAGGCTGCTTTCTTTCTTTGTTTCTTTCTTTTCTCTTTCTTTTCTTTCTTTTCTCTTTCTTTCTTTCTTCTCTTTTCTTTCTTCTTTCCTTCCTTCCTTCCTTCCTGTCTTTCTTTCTTTCTTTTCTTTCTTTCTTTCTTTCTCTTTCTTTCTTTCTTTCTTTCTTTTTCTTTCTCTTTCTTTCTTTCTTTCTCTCTCTCTTTCTTTCTTTTTCTTTCTCTTTCTTTCTTTCTTTCTCTCTCTCTTTCTTTNTCTTTCTTTCTTTTTCTTTCTCTTTCTTTCTTTCTTTCTCTCTCTCTTTCTTTCTTTCTTTCTTTTCTTTCTCTTTCTTTCTCTCTTTCTTTCTTTCTTTCTTTCTTTTCTTTCTCTTTCTTTCTTTCTCTCTCTCTCTCTTCCTTCCTTCCTTCCTTCCTTCCTTCCTTCCTTCCTTTCTTTCTTTCTTTCTTTCTTTCATCTTTCTTATTCAGACGGAGCCTTTCTCTGTCACACAGGCTGCAGTGCAATGGCACGACCTCTGCTCACTGCAACAGCCTCTGCCTCCCCAGTTCCAGCAATTATCCTGCCTCAGCATCCAAAGTAACTGGGATTACAATCATGCAGCACCACACCTGGCTAATTTTTCTATTTCTAGTAGAGACACGGTTTCACCATGTTGGCCAAGCTGGTCTTGAACTTTGACCTCAGGTAATCTACCCACCTTGCCCTCTCCAAGTGCTGGAATTAAAGGCATGAGCCACCACACCTGGCCTTATATTTCTTAAGTGTATTGAATGGTAATCTTGGATGACCTTGATGAAAGAAGATGTGATCTTGAGGAGAATATTAGCAACTAATGGGCTAATCAGCTCAGGCCCTTGCTAAGTGACTGGCTTCTAGCTACACTCTGCCATCAAAAGATCCAAATTTATCCTTGGAGAGAGTAAAAATTCCCACATGCCTCGGACCTTCATGGACTGAGCCATGAATGCTTACTATAAACATGCCAACGATCTGCTTCCTGAAAGTCGCATCATTTAGTCTTTGAGAACAGGACCTATACATTTTTTTGATCTGCTGACAACACCTATCAATGTACCTTGCAATGGGCAAGTATATCCAAATACTTGCTAAGGAAATATAACGCTGAATGGATAAATGAATTCATTACTCACAATGATTGTCAGTATTGCGGTTCTTCGTATCAGCTTGCTGGAGTGGCTGAAAGCGCCATAAGAATAGTACATTTGGACACCACAAAAAGCCTAAATCAAGCAACTCTTCCATTTATTCTAAACTCCCATTGTATGTAATGTGGTTCGACAAGTAAGCATTATTTACTTGCTTCTAATTTATTGCATCACCAATTGTATTCGAGAATAAATTACAAATGTGGACGGCAAGTAAAAGTATTATTAACAAAATTGTATACATCCTGGAAAATGGTAACATCATTTAAATGGTGATGGTATTGGAATATGTTTACAATCTAACCCTAGGCATGCTAAAATACCGTGAGATAAACATTGAACGGGCCTTAATCCATTCTCATGCTGCTATAAGGAACTGGCAGAGACTGGGTAATTTAAAAAGAAAATCGATTTAATTGACTCACAGTTCCATACGGCTGGGGAGGCCTCAAGGAACTTACAATCAAGGCAGAAGCGGAAGCAAATGCATCTTTGCTTGCAAGAAGAATTGCCCAGAAAAGGGGGAAAGTACCTTTGCATTACCTGTTCAGAATTATTTAAAGATTGTTTCATCCGATTTCATGAGAACTCACTCACCATCACAAGAACAGCATGAGAGTAGCCGCCCTATAATTA
The DNA here is from genome assembly GCF_001604975.1 of Cebus imitator. NCBI lineage: Eukaryota > Metazoa > Chordata > Mammalia > Primates > Cebidae > Cebus > Cebus imitator. The sequence continues at coordinate 1,183,783 of NW_016107517.1, forward strand.
AATTACCTCCCATTGGGTCCCTCCCATGACACATGGGGATTATGGGAACTACAATTCAAGATGAGATTTGAATGAGGTCACAGCTAAACAATATTAGGCCTATTGCTATGTTTCTTCAAAATTTTAGATCAAATATTATTTAAATTATAAATCATATATTTATACACAACTACTATATTTTAATTCATCACATGTTTTATTATAAAGGACATTAATAGTTAAAAAATCCTTTTATATCTCTTTCTGATCTTGATTTTCTGCATATTCTTTAGTATACCCAAAAGTGTACATCAATTTCTTAAAACTTGAATTGTAATAATATCCAGGTACTGTGAGATTATCTCAATTTTGAAAATGTTATAAATTTAAGAACTTCTTGAAATAGTACCATGAAATGACTTATATGTCTATATCTAGGTGGTATGTCTATCTCAATGAGATTTACACATCTTTTAGAAAGTGATGTAATTACTCCATATTTGAGAGCAGCAGGCAATCTCATTTCTTTTCTAATGCAAGTGGCTTTATCCCAACCTGCTGGAATGAATGTGGAAAGGGAAGAATCCAGGCTTAGAAGGAAAGAAGCAGTCCTTCCCCAAACAGCTTTCCACGGATGAGCCAAGGGACAGCTACCTTAGCTTCACAGAAGAGACAAGCTGTGCGCCAGAAGACAGAGGTGGTCAGGAAGAAAAGACATGGGTTGACAGAGCTGCTCTAAGTCAAAGCATGGAGAGGCCCAAGCAAAGTGAAGAGGGGAGAGGAAGGCAAGTTCCAGTGAACTCAAAGAAGCAGCCCCAGTGAACCCAGCCACTGCTCTGCCTCCAGCTCACTTTCTGTGGCTAATTACCTCTGGCAGGCAGGAGCTGGGTAGAGGTTACATTTTAAAGGAAGGCAGTAATGCCTGGACTGGAATTATTCATAGAATTTTTGTGATATTTTAATTTGTGTCACGCTTGTTGCATAATTTTCCTGTATCACCATCAGCCAAATCTAAGGACTGTTATTACGTCAATTTAATTTGTTCTTACCTGTTTGTATATTTAAATATTGATAATCATAGAGTAAGTATATTTACCCTAAGATATCTTAACAATAATTCTGCATTGATACATTATCTTGATGATATCTCTGTCCTTAACATTCTGATCACTGTAGCAGAGATATCACCAATATTTATGTGTGGACATTCCCTTGTTTATCCTGAAATGTGCTTTCTCTTCCATCCTTGCCCCTCTAAACTAAGCTATGTGCCTGGGATCCCACGCACCCTCTGTGTATTTTTCATTGGGGTTGTTATTTTAACAGGGAGGTAAATGACAAGTTGGTCTCATGTCTTTCTTTAACGTCACCCCCTCAGTCTAACAGGCATTTTCAAATATGCCATGCATTTTGATTACACCTCTCCCCTAATTTCTAGTACTGATTTTCCTATATTTTTGAATTTTCTTCTTTTTCTTACATCTGAGAAGTCAGATTTTAGAAGATTTTGTGTGAGTCACCATCGCACCCCTGTTTCAAACCTTGTTTTGGTAGCCCAACTGGCTGGCATTGGAATTTCAAATTGTGAATGGAACACTTTCTAATTGGTTCAAGTTCCCCCACCGAAACAATGATTCTGTCTCTGAATAGTTACTAGGACAGAGAAATTTGCTGATAAAATTGCTTTCTGATCTGAACCTGAGAAGAATCTGTTTTAATAGATCCCACAGAACTTTGCTCCTTTTGTCAGTAGGAATAACTTCCATCTCTGACTCATTCCTTGGTTGACTTCCACAAAAAGTTATTGGGTAACTTATGTGTGCCTTAGGAAAAGTCAAATACAAATCCATTGGACTTAGCCCCTGCCTTGTGGGAGTTTCTATCTAATCTATTGGAAACATAGACATCTAAATGGGTAATATTCAGCAAGCTTTAAGTAACTGGACAGTGCTTGGTGAATTTCTGTATGTTAAGATGAAGGCTGGAGGGAGGAGTCAGAAAACGTGGATTCACACTGAAACTTTGCTACTTATAAATGTAAACTACTAATTCCCTTAACTGTTTTCATCATAATCTGTATGTTAAACAATTATATCAATACTTGCCTCATCGAAGAATTATAAAAACAGACTAAAGAAATTTGGGGGAAGAAACATCTTCAAATATATACATTTAATTTTAAATTGGTTCTTATAGCCTGTGTTTCTAATTAATCTGATTATATTATCATTTATGTATTATTAATGCACTCCAATCCAAGATGACCAAGAGAACACCTACCTATATTTGACAATTTGGATATATTACTCATTGCAGAGAGAGAGACACACCCTACATGAAACTATGGGATATCTCAGTAGGGGAGGTGTTAGAAAAGGGTTATATGCCAATGGTAGTTTAATGGGAATATCATTGAATCTATAAATTGCTTTTGACAGTATGGCCATTTTATCAATATTGATTCTTCCTATCCATGAGTTTGGAATGTTTTTCCATTTGTTTGTGTCATCTCTGATTTCTTGCAGCAGTGGTTTGGGGAGCTAAATGATGAGAATACATGAATACTTAGAGGGGAACAATAGACACTGGGGCCTTTCAGAAGATGATGGTGGGAGGAGGGAGAAGATCAGAAAAACAACTAAGAAGTTCTAGGCTTAATACCTGGTGATGAAATAATCTGTACAACAAACCACCATGACACAAGTTTACCAGTATAACAAACCTACACATGTACCCCTGAACTTAGAGTTTTTTTTTAAAAAAGAGAGAATTCAAGTTCAGATTAGGTGACATTGGGGTGAGTGCCAGCAAGTGGGGCTTGGGTGTGGATTGGGTGCTGTCAGAAAGACAGAGTAATTCTGTGATTGGGTGTCTTAACAAATATTTTGTAGAATGAGGGAGAACTAAATAAAGGTAAAAGTGTACTTAATTACTCAAGAAGCAGTAGTCACTCATACAAGCCAGGTTAAAGGGATGCCTGGTCATTATTGTGGGTTAGACAATGTTTATGATATTATCTGTGTTCAACCATGATGCTGCAGTTATCTTGTGTTTGTACTAATTCATCATGGAACACTCTTAGCTGATGTTGATGTTTTCTGAAATCTTGTTCCACCAAACACTGAAGGCTGGCTTTGAGTGCTGGGTCAGCTTCTGGAGGTCAGGGGCTACTTTTCTCTTTCCTAATATGTGTGTGTGTATATGTGCACAACCCTAGAAGCTTGTTGTCAAATTCAGATTCCTTAAATCTATATAAATGAAATTCTCAATATGTTTTCGTTAATACAGATTAAATTCTTTCCATAAAAAAAACCAGTTCTTGTAAGTTGTTTTTTTCATATTTATTTTTCTGTCACTTATTTTGCTTTAAAATTAAAGGTCTATAACATTGAAGCATAAAAATGTGCAAATGTCAGATAACCACATATGGTATGAAAAGTATAACCAAGCATTAAAACATTAAGCAAAAATAATAGCTTGGTTCCAAAAGGGTGAAAAATTCAAAAGTTTATTAAAGTGAAAAAAATAAACAAACAAGATTTATATAGATGTTTTTCTGAGTTCTACTTTTGATTATATCTTGAACTACCCTGGCTGCCTACTGACAAAAATAGAAAAATAATATTTGTGGGGCAAAGTAGAAATAATTATTATTTCCAAAACATATTTAACCCAATATGTAGCACTGAGCGATGCTGCTTAGACATAACAAATCATCCTCATTCTTAACCGTGCTTGCATTTTACACGGAACTATCTATGCCAAATGGTCATTTTTCTCACATTTATTATGTTAACAGGATAAATGCCAACATTTGTCAACATCTTGTAAATGATGAGTCTTAATGAGGCAAGCTACTGTTTCACTCCTCTGAGGAATTTCATAGCAGAATAAGCAAAATATCAGGTTAACGCAAGTGGGAGGGAATCCCAGAGAGCAAACCTTTTCTATGAACGTATATTCCTTGAGGTTTTGCTTAGAGTGGGTTCTAGGATCCAGGCCAATTTGGCCGAAACCTTTCTACAACATATTAATTATATTTTTAACAAATCCTGCAAAATGAGGTTCACATGTTGATTCAGCCAAGAAAAGAAAAAAAAAAAAAAGCAAAGCAGTATCTACAAGCTGAACAGAATGCAAGAGAGAGGGAGTGATTTAGAGGTGTTGCCAAAAGCCAATGAATACAAGTGTTTTATAATACCAGGGCATGTTCCACTCATATTGGGGCAGGTACAAAGAGTGGTGGATGAGATACTCTTGCTCTAGAACAAATGAATCAATAAGTTTTTATTTACCACATATGTGCTAGACCCAGAAGTAAAAAATGTAACATTTAGAAAAACATTGTTTACAACATGAGGATTGAAGGCAAGGCAAATGCAAAATAAGATAATACCTAGGCTTGCCAATGTGTTCTGTGAGAAGCTTGGAAGTCAATGAAGGAATATGGTTAATACCACGGATTTCAGGAGCGGAAGTTTTCAGTGTGTGTTTAAATCCTAATTCTGGTAGTTACAAATTAAACACACTGGGACATGTGATTTTATTTATTTTGGTCTCAGTCTCTTTATCTGTCAAATGGAGGTAACAATACCTGCTGCATAAGATTGCTGCAATAATTTAATATGATGTATATAAAATGAAGATTAATAAAAACAATTATTGCCATTATATCAGCTAATGAGATTAAAAATTGTTGATCTCCAGTATAAAAAGCAAATAGTGGGTATGAGCGTTCCAACAGTTCTTCTTTTGTTATTTTACTTTAAGTTCCAGTATACATGTGCAGAGCATGTAGGATTGTTACATAGGTATACATATGTGAAAGTGGTTTGCTGAAACTGTCAACCAGTCATCTAGGTTTTAAGCCCCACATGCATTAACTATTTATCCTGATGCTCTTTCTCCCCTCTCCCTCCACCCCCTGACAGGCCCCACTGTGTGTTATTCCCCTCTCTGTGTCCATGTGTTCTCATTATTCAACTCACTTATGAGTGAGAACATGCTGTGTTTGTTTTTTTGTTCCTGTATCAGTTCGCTGAGGATGATAACTTCCAGCTTCATCCATTTCCCTACAAAGGACACGATCTCATTCCTTTTTATGGCTGCATAGTATTCCATGGTGTATATGTACCACATTTTATTTATCCAGTCTATCATTGATGGGCATTTGGGTTGGTTCCATGTCTTTGCTATTGTAAATACTGCTGCAATAAATATACGTGTGCATGTGTCTTTATAACAGAATGATTTATAGTCCTTTGGGTACATACCCAGTAATGAGATTGCCAGGTCAAAAGGTATTTCTGGTTGTAGATCCTTGAGTGTTGCCACACTTTTTTCCACAATGGTCTAATTAGTTTACATCCCTAGCAACAATGTAAAAGTGTTCCTGTTTCACCACAGCCTCACTATCATCTATTGTTTCTTGGCTATTAATAATGCCCATTCTGACTGGGGTGAGATGGTCTCAAATTTTGATTTTGATTTGCATTTATCTAATGATCAGTGATGTTAAGCTTTGTTTCATATGTTTGTTGGCTGAATAAATGTTTTCTTTGAGAAGTGTCTGTTCATGTCTTTTGCCCACTTTTTGATGGTGTTTTTTTTTTTGTAGTTGTTGCAAATTTGTTTAAGGTTCTTGTAGATTCTGGATATTAGACCTTTGTCAGCGGGGTAGATTGCAAAAATGTTGTTCCATTCTGTAGGTTGCATGTTCACTCTGATGATAGTTTCTTCTGCTGTGCAGAAACTCAGTTTAATTAGATCCCATTTGTCAATTTTGACCTTTGTTGCCATTGCTTTTCAGATTTTTGTCATGAAATCTTTGCCCATGCCTGTGTCCTAAATAGCATTGCTTAGGTTTTCTTCCAGAGTTTTTATGGTTTTCGGTTTTACATTTAAGTCTTTAATCCATCTTAAGTTAGTTTCTGTATAAGGTGTGAGGAGGGGTTCCAATTTCTGTTTTCTGCATATGGCTAGCCAGTTTTTCTAGCACCATTTATTAAAGAGGGACTATTTTTCCGATTGCTTGTTTTTGTCAGGTTTGTCAAAGATCAGATGGCTGTAGATGTGTGGTGTTATTTCTGAGGTCTCTGTTCTGTTCTGTTGGTCTATATGTCTGATTTTGTACCAGTACCATGATGTTTTGGTTATGTAGCCTTGTAGTATAGTTTGAAGTCAGGTAGCATGATGCCTTCAGCTTTGTTATTTTTGCTTAGGATTGTCTTGGCCATACAGGATTTTTGTTGTTGTTGTTCCATGGGAAATTTAAAGTAGTTTTTTCTAATTCTGTGAATAATGTCAGTGGTAGTTTGACAGGAGTAACGATGAATCTATAAATTACTTTGGGCAGTATGGCCATTTTCATGATATTGATTCTTCCTATCCATGAGGATGGAATTTTTTTTCCATCTGTTTGTGTCCTCTCCAATTTCCTTGAACAGTGATTTGTGGTTCTCTTAGAAGAGTTTCTTCACAATCCTTGTTAGCTGTATTCCTATTTTATTGTCTTTGTAGCAATTGTGAATGGGAATTGATTCATGATTTGGCTCTCTGCTTGTCTATTGCTGGTGTATAGGAATGCTTGTGATTTTTGCACATTGGTTTTCCATTCTGAGACTATGCTGAAGTTGCTTATAAGCTTAAGCAGTTTTTGCTCTAAGACAATGTGGTTTTCTAAATATAGCATTATGTCTTCTGCAAACACGTAATTTGACTTTCTATCTTCCTATTTGAATATGTTTTATTTTTTTTCTCTTGCCTGATTGTCCTGGCCAGAACTTCCAATACTATGTTGAATAGGAGTGATAAGAGAGGAAATCAAGCAGCACATCCAAAAGCTTATCCATTACAATCAGGTCAGCTTCATCCCTGGGATACAAGGCTGGTTCAACATACATACATCAATAAATGTAATCCATCACATAAACAGAACCAATGACAAAAAAACCCATTACTATCTTCATAGATGCAGAAAAGGCCTTTGGTAAAATTCAGCATGACTTTATGATAGAAACTCTCAATAAACTAGGTATTGATGGAACATACCTCAAAATAATAAGACCTATTTATGACAAATCCATAGCCAATATCATACCAAATGGGCAAAAGGTGGAAGCATTCCCATTGAAAACTAGCACAAGATAAGGATGCCTACAGTTCTTTAAGAGAATATGCTTCTTAGCTGGGCATGGTGGCTCACGCCTGTAATTCTAGCACTTTGGCGGGCCAATGCAGGCGGATAACCTGAGATCGGGGATTCGAGACCAGCTGGACCAACCCTGTCTCTACTAAAAATACAAAAACTGGCTGGGTTTGTGGCACATGCCTGCAATCCCAGCTACGCAGGAGGCCGAGGCAGGAAAAGCACTTGAACCTGGGAGGTGGAGGCTGCAGTGAGCCGAGATTGCGCCCTGCACTCCAGCCTGAGCAACAAGAGTAAAACTCCATCTCTTTCTCTCTCTCTTTCTCTCTCTCTCTCTCTCTCACACACACACACACACACACACACAAAGAACATGCTTCTTATTGCATGTAGTTGTTAATGTTGTTGCTGTGTGTGTGTCTGAGGGAAGATGTTCTCATGTGAAACCCAGAATCCTTTAGAAAGTAATGAGCAACTATTTCAATACCTTTACTGAGCACTCCCTACTAATAGGTTGGAGCAGAAGTAATCACTTTTTTGCCATTACTTTCAATGGCAAAAAAACATGATTACTTTTGCACCAGCGTAATAGAAGTATTTCCTAGTCATTATTCTTAATATGCTTGTAAAGAACGATTTGGCAGTAAGACTGGCAACGATGACGAAACCTTTACTATAACTCCAATTATCTGAGAGTTGGGCTGACTGTCGCAGCTCCAAGCATTTTGTCTGTATTCCAGGCAGGAAGCAGCAGCATGGCAGCCATATCAGGAAAACAAAACTTACATGGAAATCATAAGCATGTGCCTTATATATCACATAGCCACCCCTAATTTTTGCTTATTATTATTTTTTTTGGTTTAAGTTGGGTATTTTGTAACCAGAAATAAACTCAGGGGCTCTGTTAATAAGGAAATAAGAACATTGACTATCTTGAAGATCTTTAGTCCAGCTATATGTATAGCTGGATGGGTGGCGGAAAGGGATGGATGGCGGAAAGAAGGCTGTTGGTGGAAGGGAGGGCAGAGGAGATGTGTGTGTGTGTGTTCCAGAAGCAAGAGGGAAAATGACATTTTCAAGTTTCACTGTGACTAGGAATACAAAAAAAAAAAGGATGCTAGAAATTAATAATGTTAAAGTGGCTGGGGTCAGTGGCTCATGCCTGTAATCCCAGCACTTTGGGAGGTTGAGGAAGGAGGATCACCAGAGGTTAGGAATTCAAGACCAGCCTGACCATTATGGTAAAACCCCGTCTCTACTAAAAATGCAGAAATTAGCTGGTCATGGTGGCAGGCACCTGCAGTCCCAGCTGCCAGGAGGCTGAGACCAGAGAATTAAATGAACCCAGGAGGTGGAGGTTGCAGTGAGCCAAAATCATGCCACTGCACTCCAGCCTGGGTGACAGAGTGAGACTCTGTCTCAAAAAAAAAAATGTTACAGCAATTTTAATTTTTATACTAAGAGCTATGGGGAGTCATAGGAATGCTACAGGTAGAGTCGTGCTTTAGAAATAACACTCGGCATGCAATGTCATAAAATGGCTGGAGGTGCACATGGAGTATGCAGCAGCCATTCACCAGGGTGAGTTGAGGAACAAGTTAAGGAAGAATATTATTTGTTAAGCTTTGGACATATAAAATATGAAAGGGTTTTTAGCTGATCCAAGTGGAGAAAACTAATTTGGATAAACAAGTCTAAAGACCAAGAGAAAGATTTGGACTGGAGACAGGGATCTGTCAACATTCAGCATAGAGACTCTAAAAGTCATGAGCATAGTTGTTACTGGGCAGGAAGAGATTAAACAAAGTCCATAAGGACAGTCATAACAAAGCTTATAACAAGAGGGATCAAGGATCCAAGAAACACTAAGTTCTCTCAAAGGAAAGAGAAATGAGGCCGGGCGTGGTGGCTCACGCCTGTAATTCTAACACTTTGGGAGGCCGAGGTGGGTGGATCACCTGAGGTCAGGAGTTCAAGACCAGCCTGTCCATCATGGTGAAACCCCATCTTAAAAAAATAAAAATAAAAAATAAAATTTAAAAAAAAAAAGAGGAAACGAAGTCTCTTAGGAAGCTAAGAAGATCAGGTAAAGGAGGAAATGAAAATGCCAAAAAATCAGGGTATCATGGCAGATGAAAGTAGTGGCCATGTGTGACAAGTATTATTAAAGCTTGAGTTCTAATATTATCGAACATTCTTTAGTGCTTATTATGCCAAGTTTTGTTCCAACAGGATTCAGCAGACTTTTCCATAAAGAGCCAGCAAATATTTTGGGCTTGGTGGGCAGTGTGATCTCTGTCACAGCTGCCCACCTCTGCCCTTACAGTGCAGACAAAGCCACTGGAAATCCACACAGGAGTGAGTTCTGCTGTGTCTCAATAAAACTTATTTGCAAAGACAGTCAACAGGCTGGCCAAAGTTCACTGACTCATTAGCTGTACTTTATACTTATTCCCTCAGTCATCTTCCAAACAGACGTAGGAGGTAATTTTATTCCCATTTTGTGGACCAGGACACTAAAGTACAGAGAGTTTGTTACCCTTCCAAGGTGACAGAGCTGGCAAGTGTTGGAGGCAGAATTCAGATCCAAGTAGCTGTCTCCACAGCTGGTGTTCTTACTTCATGGCAATTTCCTGTAGCCAGGAAGGTCTTTAGCGGTGTGGGTAAGAGCAGCTTCAAGGCAGTGATAAGGCAGGAGGCAGAAGGTAATGAGCTGAGGTACAGGTGGAAAGAGGAGAATCAAGCACACGCAACTCCACCTAAATGTTCAGCTGTGAAGTCAGAGCTAGATCAAGGGGAAAGAAGTATCAAAACAAGAACTTTTAAGTCAGAAAAGACATTGCATGTGTTAAAATGATATTAGGAAGAAGAGAGAAAGGACAATATAAAGGGATTTTGGGGAAGACAGCAGGAAAGAAATTCAGAGAGCAAGTACTTAGAAAGCAGTAGATACACCTCCCTGAGAACAGGAGGGAGAGAGGAATAATTTGTGTGAGTAAAAATAATTATTAAGGAAATGGGAATAGAAATTTTTTAAATAAAATCTTCCACTTTTCTTGATCAATAAGATTGTCTTCTCAAGGAGAGAAGTTTGAAAATCATGGAGAAGATCTGAATTGCTTGCTTTACAGAAAAATAGTTATAATTAAAACGAAGTGATTTGTTAAGCTATTGAGTGTATAAGGTGCCAGACACCCAAAAATGTCTTTTATAGGCATTACTTTATCCCAAACCTAGACCATCTCTGAGAGGTAGATATTCTTACATCAAGTTTGGGAACAGACACAAGCTTAATTAGACCCCTCCAAAAATCTTGTTAATCAGTGGAGATAGATCTAAGACCTACAATTTTATTATTATTTTTAAATTTCAGAGCTAGTAGGTTTACCCACTATTCTATAGCGCCCTCTAGAATAGAATATAGGGAAAGCCTTGGCCAGGAAATGACAGGTTGATCATGAAGTTAGAACAGCATTTTGTGCCTAGTTGTGTAGTTACACTAAGGCAGTACCTGATTAATTACACAAAGAATGATGAAGAAATCAACTGTTCTACAAGATCTAAGATGTGCAAGCTTATTTCTTGTACCCAGTCAGTTACAAAATTCTATTTGTATTTCTTCAGAACAGTTGTAATATATAAAATGGGGAAAGTTCACTGCGATACTTCTGCTATGTTCTCTAGGGAGTAGACTCCAGACCACAGAGCTCAAACAGTTCATACATGGGGCATGAAACCTACCTACAGGGTAAATACACACATATAGGGTGGGAAATACAAAAATCAACAACTGAGGTCATCAAACATAATGAATGAGAAATATATTCAGGAGCATGGAGCTGCAGTCAGGAAAACAAGAGCACACCACACAGTCATTTAATTGGTCATTCACACAAATACTCACCAAGTAGCCCTGGTGCATGAGGCATTGGGGTGAGCCAGAAAGAGGGTATAGTGATGGCGAATCAGAGGAATATCCTCTCTAGGAACCTACACTATTGGAGAGCAGAAAGCCCTGTATCATGTCACTAAAGCATAAGAGGAGGGGACTGATTAAGATGTCCTCTAGAAAACATCGAATGGCCATAGTAGCCATCTACATGTTCCACCCGTTCACTTTATACACATACTTGCACACACACCACCCAAATGGTTAGATCATGTCCCATGAAAATGAAAAGAACTCTATCTTCTTTCATGTGCATTGTATACCCCCAGTCCAAAAACAGTTTTGTTTCTCGAAATTAGTTCCTCATTTTTGATTCCTTGCGGAATTACACACTTTGATCATCGTGCATGACTCTGAATGGATTTAGCTATTTCCAAAAACTGCTTCTGTCTTTGAAGGATGTTGACTTTCTGTGTGAGAATAATCACAAGAATGTGCTTTAGGTTTCCACAGTATCTGGCTTCATATTTTGAAAGCATCTGATATCTTCCAAAGAAAAATTTTTCGGAAAAGATAAAATGTATTCAATGTTGAAGTTTTTGTATGCTTACTTCCTAACTGATCATATTATCTGGATAGTGCAGGCCATAGCTTTGGAAGGGTTGAATTGTCACATGTCCTTCTCAACAGACTTGCACACCATACACATCACCACAGCAGGAAAGGATGGTTCCCGGTAGAAGATACCTGCAGCTGGGTGCAGTGGCTCATGCCTGTAATCCCAGCACTTTGGAGGCCGAGGCGGGAGGATCACAAGGTCAGGAGTTCGAGACCAGCCTGGCCAAAATGGGGAAACCCCATCTCTAATAAAGATACAAGAAATTAGTCGGGTGTGGTGGTGCACGCCTGTAATCCCAGCTACTCAGGAGGCTGAGGGAGGAGAAACATTTGAACCAGGGAGATGGAGGTTGCAGTGAGCCAAGATCTCGCCATTGCACTCCAGCCTGGGCAACAGGGAGAGACTCTGTGTCAAAAAAGAAAAAAAAAAAAAAAGAAGAAGAAGGAAGGAGGGAGGAGGCATGGAGAAAGGTGTGGGTTGTGGAGATAAGCTGGTAGCAAAAGTTTGTCCAGTGACAGAACAGGAGGGGAAGCAGCCTACCTGGAGAATCATCTTATTAAGGTGAGGACCCATTGACTCCAACCTTCCTTTTGAGTTTGCTGCTTTATAGAAGCTTTGGGCTCCAGAGTTGAAGCGGTCTTCCCAGACCATCAGTTAGTACATGTACTTCCTCCTGGCACACTTCCAAGTCACTCCAAGGACACACAGGCTCCAGGTAGAGAATCAGGCAGTATTTTAATCACAGCACATACTGAGTACAGGTGTAGTTTTTGAGCTATTTTCTTCATCTATTTTCTGCGGAGGAGAGTAACAGCAGAGGTTTAAACTCCAGAATTAAACAGAAGCAACCTCAAATCCAATTGTGGAATGAAGTTGGGAAACTGGAAAATGCAAAGGTAGAAAGAGTAAAATACACAGCATGTAATAAGGAAAGCAAGCATATATATAAAATATATATACATTTTCTCTCCTGTTTCTTAGTGTTTGGATTTTAAATCTCACCCTTAAGACGAAGTCAAAATAAAAAGGTTGCACAGATAATAGAAAAGTTCTCTTATCTGTGAAATAGAAGGCAACTGCTCATCCCTGGGGTTCATAGAAATGAAGAGAAAGAAGAAAAGGTAGAAAAATGACTCAAATATTATTTTATTCCTACTGTTTCCAAGGCATTGAAAAGTTTCATTAAATATCTTGGGACATGGTTGGAGAATATAATAAAGTTTCTCCAGAAATTATTTTCTTGAACTTTACATTCTCAGCTTGTAATCTAATAAGAACACATAACACAGATAATAATAAAACCCTGATTATTCCTATGGGAAAGAAAATGAATTTGGAGCTTAGCTTGTTTTTCTATCTTTCAGGAAATATTAGTTCTATTTATGTGTGCTGTTATACATTCTTCAGATGAGAAAGAGTAGGTGGAAACTTGAGGATGAAAGCATCAACCACGTAGGAAAGGAGGAACACACACTGGTTAAAAGGTGTAGAAAAGATTTCATGGAAAAGAAAGAGATATAGAGAAATCAGGTGATATCTCTTTTCTCCCCATGACTCTCAAACATGGCTAAAGTGATTAGAATTTAGTATAGCCACTTTGAAGGGCATTTTGGGAAAATCAAATATAACTGGAAAGTTGCACAACCAGAAATTCCACAATTCTGGGAGGAACATCTTAAGAAATTGAAAATAATGTCATTAACCAATAGCCTCTCAGGTGTATATGTCTTTCTATTTGGTGTTCATGGAAAATTGTGGAGGAGAAACACATCATGCCCATAGGAATCCCATTATACATAACCAATGAAGTATGGCCTTATGATCTTGATTTTAAAGTTATATCTAAATTCTTTTCCTGGCTTGAGCATTGAATTAATAGCTGTTTGTTTTTACCAGAATTATCTTATTTTTCTGTCTTAGTTTTCTCATCTATAAAATATCAACAATAGTAATATCCCCCTAGATGACTTGTGAAAGTGACTAATTAAGAGAATATCTGTAAAGCACTTAGCAAAGGGCCTAGAACAGTGTGAGTATTCGCTAACTATAGTTATATAGTTACAGCAATTTTGACTGTTATGGTACAGGGTTCCTCAGACAAGCTGCTTAAACACTTTGCCCAGACATTTTTTTCAATGGCATAAACTATTGTCCTTAGAGGGCAAAACCATTCCCTAACATGTAGGTTGCCCTGGAGAGCAAGGTATGGCTGCTGAGGGAAGCAGCAGCACCAGCAGAAAGCATTCGCAGCAACAGAGAGAGACCACACTCTTAGCTGAAGACTGGAAAATTTCTGCCAGGTCTATAAAACTGGAAATTGCTCTTGTGTTTGGACTTTAGCACACTGGATATTCACAGGAAGGTACAGTTCCTGCTGTACACCACTGTACACAACTCTAGAAAGAAGTCTCTAGTAGGAAAGTGGGTAAAGAATAACGAGATTATTATTGACCATAATGATTGACCTCACCACATACAGGCACTGTTTGCAGTGCTTGGCTATAGAGTCCCTCATTGAATCCTCATTATAGTCACAGGAGGAAGACACTATGATTATCTCCATTTTAGAGATAGGGCAAGGAGCCTAAAGAAAAATAACTTGCTGTTGGTGACAAAGTTAGTAAATGGCAGTACCAGCTTCTGCCATTTGGCTCCATGGAAATCTGCAGAAAAATGGACTGGCTCCAGGTTCCCATGCTTTTACCCCCAAGCTATGGACCTAAAATGCAAGAACTCTGAGGGGAGCCTTGAGTCGTGAATCCGTGAGGGAAATCACTAATCTTATCCGCCAGAGATATGGCGTAGGAAAGAATGGTTAGACTTGGAATCTAAATGATGGAAACTAGTTATATTGAGCCTAACAAGTCTTTTGAGATTACTCTTTGATTATTACATATTCAGCTTCTTAGTGCAAGCACGCAAATAAATGTTACATCATTTAAGCTTGAGTCTTAACAACAACAAGAAACTTATTCTGATAATATTCTCTGAAAGAATATAGTCTTTGTCCATATCTTTATAATATTAAAGATAATCATTTTAGAAAGCATAGTGTATATAAGCTATACATGTTGTTTTTTTTTTAAATAATCACTTTAAGTAGGCTCTTGCAAACCACTTAGCCAAGGAAAGGTATTAACGCTCTGATGTTGTTGATAAGGTGCTTGTACATTCTTTGCTGATTTCTTGTGGTGCTCTTTGCCCCCCAGCCACTGCTATGAGCGTGCAATTTTCATTGACTTCATAGAGAGAATTGCAAGCAAGTCGGCTTCATGGAAGTAGAGAGAGAAAAAACTAGAAACAGATCCTTGGCTGACAAAAGAAGAAAAATCATGCCGAAAATGGGATAAATAATAACAGTCCTATTTGGATGAGCCTGCCATGAAATAGAAGCCAAGCAATCTTAAGATGGGTCAAGGCTGCTCCATCACAGAGACAGGCATGTAATATTATCTGATGAAGGAAATGGATTTATTTCTTTTCATCCATGCCTGCTAAGTTTTGTAGGATTAAAGGGTCTGGAAGCATAGTGCAGTTACTGAGATGGAAGCTGAATAGCACCAGGAAGAGGAGACTCCACAATTCCAGAGGTTAGGATGTGGATAATTTGGCCAAAGGCAACCGGCTTCCCAGTTGTGTATGCTTACAAGGGAAATAATGGGTTTCCATCAGTCAATACCTGTAACTCTAACAATGTATGTTAAAAGGTCCTTTAAAAAAAAAAAAAGGAAACAAGATTATTTGTGAAGATGAAACACTCACAAAAAGACTTCTAATAATGTGACATGAAACAAAGAATCAAATAAATGTATGTGCAGGTTCCTAAACCATTTTTCTGATTGATTTAGTTTGTTTCTTTGTTTGTTTGTTTCATGTCTGTGTGAAGAAGGGCCTGTTGCTTTGTCATCCAGTAGTGAGGAGGAAGGAGCTCTGGTAGCTGTAGCTCAGATTGGGGTAGGCGTGGGGAACTATTTAAGGCCAGTAAGAAGCTGAGCATGTACGAGGTCAAATACTATTTCCATCAAATACAGAGTGAGGAGAGTTAGTGGTCCATATCCTTTCCTCCCAAGGAATTAGTGATTTTTTAAATTGATTTACCAGATGTTAGCCCTTCTTTATATTTGCCACGATTATAGCCTGATTTTTAGTTTGTGACCTACATTTGTTTATGAAAGTGTTTGGTATTTAGAAATGGTTAATTTTAACCAAATAGAATAATAATTCTCTTTATGTTTTCTGCTACCACTTTTCTGCTTTGAAACTTCTTGCTCATTCTAAAATTACTTAAATAATCATAAATTTTCTTTGCCAGTATCAGTGCTTGTGAAATTGGTTGTGGTACTTTTGTTTTTTACTCTTTAATTTACTCGAAAGTCTATCTTCAATTATGCTTATTTAAACATAAGATATTTAGATCCACTTAAAATATATATATTTGTTGAATTCAGTTATGAAGGGTGTTGATCCACCTTTAACCATCTTCAATCTGGGCAGTGTGCTGCTTTTATTTTTTTGTTAAACACAATCTGCATGTTTAAGTATTTTTCCTGAGAGAGTCTTTAACCTTTTCAGACATTCTCTTAGAAAACCAATCTATTTTAAACCCCAGAGAAATATCACAGCACATTTAAAGATGATGTTTATAATGTGCTATGTTATCACCAATATTTTTCACCAGGTAGCTGTAGTTTAAAAAAAAGTGGAGCTGCTAAATGTTGATTATATTAGTGCTTTTTCTGTTTGAGCTTCTATCTATTTTCATAACAATATAAATTCTTAACTCTTGTCTGCCAAGTCACTTAATGCAGTGTTTGTATAAGCACTAACCACTAAAACTATAGATCTTGAAATTCACACAGTCTGGTATGTAGATTACAAACTTCCCCTACTCCCATATCTAATATTACACACCAAGTGAGCACAGCCTTTTCTTAGACAAGAACTGAATAAGCACAAAGAGAAAAGATGATAGAGGGTTTAAGCAGCTCTGCATTATCTGTGTTTTAAAGTAAGTTCTCAAAGTCTGTTCCTCACACTTAGCTATCCTTTTCTGCATAGAAGAGGAAATTGATGTTTCATTAAGCATAAAAGTTTGAATTATAGAAAATCGTCATGATTGTCTCATAGGCCTATAGAAAAATTTTCATTCTGAGAGCACGGTTCACTCCACTTTCACATGAAGTCTTTAATAAATATTGGGTGTAACTCTTCCATCAATGAAAGAAAAGTAGACCCATATTGTCTATAATTATACCTTAGAATATTATATTATATTCATGACAATGACTTAAACCATATGAATAAAAATCAGTGAAATGACCTGGTGCTATCATTCATCTAATCCACAGAGAAGAATGAAAAGTTTATACACAGAAATCTCATATATAGCATTCATGGGTTATTGTAACTGTTTTTGCTTAAATAAATTATACATTAAGTTATACCTAGTTCTTTCTCACCAATGTTGGGGCTCAGAAGACAACACCCAAAGGCCTCAGAAGCAGAATTTCTGTAGGACCTTTTGCCCTCCTGTCTCTTAGTGGCACTCTCCCCAGAGTCCAGCCACAGAGACTAGAGCCCCAATTTTTCTCAAGGCTGGGTCATAGAAACCAGAACCCCTTTTCCCCAAAGCCAGCCATAAAACCTAAAATTATTATTCTAATTTTCTCTCCACATTTCTATGTAAAAACTGACTATAAATTATCCAAACTACCTTGTTTGACTGTAGGTCATAAGACCCCCGCTCCAGAGGGAGTCCTGCCACCTGCCTAGGAGGAAGGGATGCTGCTCAGAGACACCAAGAAGAATCTAGACAGACAGGCCTTGCGGAGTTTTCCCACTCAGTCCATTAGCGTTAGCTCCTTCCCTTTTTGCCCAATCAGATTTCTACATGACTATTGATATGGTTTGACTCTGTATCTCCCACCCAAATCTCATTTCGAATTGTAATTTCTACATGTCGAGGAAGAGACCTGCAATCCTGATGTGTCAGGCAGTTCTTCCCAGCAGTGTGAAAACAGACTATTACAACTGTCCATATTTTGTTGAAACAAAGCACAAAAATGGACAGTCTCTACTTGCCTTTGGGTATGCGTTCTGAAGGATCCTGTGTATATATATTAAAGACATTTGTATCTCTTATCTTCAATTAATCTGCCTTTAGTGAGTTGATTTTTCAGGGAAACTTCATAGGCTTGGCCCTTACGCTAGTATAGATTCATCTATTCTCAATGAGTTAGCTGCCATAATCTGCTATTGTTGTTTTAAGCACAGGAAACTTTGGTGAGTATTACTATAACACTAGGGGTAATTTTTATGTATCAGTATCTGGACTAGAAGAGTCTTTCCTACCTCTTGTTTATGGGAAAATAGATCTGCAGCCTTTTTTATACAATATTTCCATTGCAAGCTTATTGCTTTTGAATATGAAAACTCACTGTATTTGTCTATTTAAAACATGTGACTAATATGTGGATGAGTTAGTAAATCTGTGGTATCAGTTACCTATGCTTCAGTTCTGTAATGGTGCCAATCTTGGAATTAAGTTATTTTTAAAGGCTCTTTGAAGACAGTCACTTTGTGAAAAAGATTAGATTATGTGACAGAGGCTATGGCGGATGATGTGACCATAGCCTGGATCATTGGCAAGAAGTACCAAGATAGAATTGTCCTCATGTAAAACAGCTGTTAAAGGCACTCAGTTGTCTTCCTCATCATTCATGCTCAAAGGCACACTTGCTGAAAAAATTATCACTAACTGTTAGGAGAAAGAAACAGAATTTACTTCATATCTCTCTCCTAGACTTTGTCCCCCGCAAAAGAGACTCAATGGTAACCAGAAGAATTTCGTGCATATGGGAAAATGTATTTGAATGCATTGGAATATTTAGGTAAAAAGAATGGTCTTCCCATGTGAATGGGCTGTGGTTATGATTTGGAGGGCCCCCAGATGAAGATGCAGATATGGATTTTAAAAGGACTCTACAGATATGTTGGCTGGAATGCAGAGGTCTGGGAGAGCCCCAGGTCACTTCAATCTGCAACGCTGTTCAGTTAAGTGCTGCTTCTTGTTCTTCAAGAATTTTTTTTAAAAAGAGACTGCATTTTTTAAAATTTTAACAATTACTGTGTACTCAGTCCCCCATGATACAGGACTTTCAGAAAAGATGCATGGAAAAGTACTGATCATCTGGGAGGCCTCTGTAATTTCTTCTAGGAAGGTGTTGGAAGGGGTCATTTAACTGAGTTCATATATGCATGTGTGTGTGTGTGTGAATAGTTATTGGACTATAGTGCAGAATATGAGCTGAATTAAATGTATATTTATATATTAATATACACATATATATAAACATAACACACTATATATGTGGTGTGTGTGTATATATGTATATATTTTGAGCCCGTTATACTTAACTCGCTAAAGAGAACAGTTTTCCGATTTATTTTCTTTGAATAGTTGAGATCTGAAAGATACATATGTCAACATCGTGCAAAGTTGGATTTACCCTTCACCTGTTAGTGCCATTGAGTACAGAAAATGAAATTATTTTCAACAAGCTGCAGTAGAGACAAACCCTGCCAAATGTCCCAGAAAAACAAAGCAGTATGAAAGGATGGGTTGTCATCAAGTAGGGATAAGTGTCTTGCTTTATTCATTTGGAAAGTCCCAAGGAGTTTTCTGGATCAATGAAAACAAATAAAGATCGGTTTACCAACTTGCTCTTTAAGATCCAAGATGATTTTGAGGGCTTGTGTTGAAGTGAACTTTAATGTGTTCTGAAATAAAAAGCGCATAAAACATTTGTTTCCAATCAGCTTTCAAAAGTCATTACTCATCTGAGTAGACGTAAGTAAGGGTAGGGCCTTTTGTGATGCTGGCTGCAGGAGCGAGAATGTGTATGGGTTGAGGGGGAACCTATACTAGACCATTCATGAGAAATGCAAAATTGAAGGGATGACAAGAAGCTTGTTACAGATTGTTAACACAACAGAAATGGAAAATCAAAAGCCACACATAAGAAGGAAACCATCTCCCAAGGGGTGGGGCCGGGAGAGTGGTGGGACTGAGTCTGAAGCTGTAGGTTAACACAGCTTTCAGACTGGCTTTCAGGCCCATAGGCTTTAGTTAATAAGTGCTGGCTCTGTGACTTAACCGCTTCATAGCTATGTCACCGTAGGAAAGTAATTTAGCCTCTCCAGGACTTAGTTTACCAATCTGTGAAATCAAAATGGTACTTATTTCATAAATTTCTTTCAAGGACTAATTGCTGTAATACATATGAAGCACTTGGCATAATTCCGGCAACACAGCAAATGACTCCAAATGAAGCTAGTTATTAAATACTTTCTAATTAGAAGAGGAGGCTAACATCTGATATGTCACCATTATCAACCTTGATTTCCTAACTTTAAAACTTTCCTCATGTTGTTTCCCGTATCTTGAGAACTTAATGAGATATTATATGCAAAATACAGTCAGCACAGTAACTGGAACACAGAAGGGATTTGACAATCAGTAACTGATGTTATTATCCTTCCTCATCTAAGTAAGGAACTGAGATCCAGTTCTTGTGTTGATGCCTCGGCAAAAATAAAATAAAACATTCTGTTTAAAAACCAAGCTGATGAAAAGATCCTCATCCAAAAAAATCAAAATGATGTTCAACTGAGACCTAAAGGATGAGTAGAAATTAGCCAGGAGAAGACAGGAAGAAGTGCTAATGTCCAATGTCAAGGTGCACAAGTAAACTGCACTAGAACTTAAGAGAGTTGTACAATATAGCACAAATGAAGAAGTGATGAAGTATGAGCTACAGGCAAAATTATGGGAGTCTAGCACCCCAAATGCAATCCATGAGTCTATGTCTGCCCTATGTTCAAAAGGGGTCTAGGACCTAAACAATTCATCCACATCTAAGATCCCTGGTCCAACCCAACCTCCCATCAATCTTGAATTTTTTTTCATACCTTCTATCCCAGAATTCCTACTTCCACCACTGCCCCCTGCAGAAGCCAGAACGATGGTTCTAATACCAATGTCAGGTCATTTCACTCCTTTCAGTGGAGCAGCAACTAAGTTTCCATTGGATGAAGAATAAAATGACAGTGTCCTTTCTCTTTTTTTCACTTAAGCTTTTTATTTTGAAATCATTGTCGATCCACAAGAATTGCAAGAAATAATATAGAGAAACTGCGTGCTTTACCCAGTTTCTTCCCCTGGAAACACTGTAAAACTACGGCACAGTAACAATCAGGATATTGGTATCGACACAGTGCCTTCCCAAAGCCACAAGAATCCCGTGTTGCTCTTCTATAGCCACATCCTGCTGTCTTCTCCAACTCCCCCTTCTCTAACCCTGTCAATCACAAACCTCTCTTCTATTTTTATAGTTTTGTTATTTCAAGAATGACATATAAATGGAATCATGCAGTATGTAACCATGTGGGACTTTTTTCCTCACTTAGTATAATTCCCTGGAGATGCATCCAAAATGTTTTGTGTATCAGTAGTTCATTCATAGTTTTATTGGTATTGATGTACCACAGTTTATTTATAGTTCACCCACTGAAGGACATCTGGGTTGTTTCCAGTTTGGGCCTATTATAAATAAAGCTGCTATGAATATCTATGTACAGATTTTCTGTGAATATAAGCTTTTATGTCTCTAGAATACACAAGAGTGCAATTTCTGGGTGGTATGGTAGTTACATGTTTGCTTTTAGAAGAAATTTTCCAAATTGTATTCCAGAGTGGCTGGGCCATTTTACATTGCTTGTAGCAGGATGGGTGTGACCCAATTTCTCTTCATCCTCACAAGCGTGTGTGTTGTTGTCACTACTTAATTTTTAATTTTAGCCAGTTTGAAATGTGTGTAGTGCTATCTCATTGTAGTTTTAATTTGCATTTCCCTAATACATGTTGTCATGTGTTTCTTTGTCATCTATATTTCCTCTTCTGTAAAATGTATTTCTATATATTTTGTCTATTATTTATTTTGATTGTTCATTTTTAAAGTGAATTTTGAATTTTAATTGAATTTTGAAAGTACTTTACATATTCCAGATACCAGTTTTTAAAAAATTTAACATATGCAGGTTTGTTATGCAGTTAAACTAGTGTCATGGTGTTTGTTATACAGATTATTTCATCACCCAGATATTAAGCCCAGTACCTATCAGTTATTTTTTCTGATCCTCTCCTTCCTCCGATATGCTCCAATGTCTGTTGTTCCCTCCATGTAGCCATGTGTCCTCATCACTTAACTCCCACTTATTGGTGAGAACATACAGTATTTGACTTTCTGTCCCTGTGTTAGTTTTCTAAGGATAATGGCCTCTAGCTTCATCCATGTTCTTTCAATTGACATGATTTAATTCTATTTTATGGCTACACACTAATTCATGATGTGTATGTACCACATTTTCTTTAACCAGTCTACCACTGATGATCATTTAGGTTGATTCCACGTCTTTGCTATTCTGAATAGTGCTGCAATGGACATGTTAGTGCATGTATCTTTTTGTTAGAACGACTTATATTTTGGGGGATATATACCATGTAATGAGATTGCTGGGTTGAATGGTATTTTTATTTTTAGGTCTTTGAGGAATTTCCACGCTGCTTTTCACAATTGTTGAACTAATTCACATTCCCACCAACAGTGTATAAGCATTCCTTTTTCTCTGCAACCATGCCTACCTCTGTTTTGTTGTTGTTGTTTTTGTTTGTTTGTTTGTTCACTTTAGTAATACCTATTTTGACTGATGTGAGATGGTATCTCACTGTGGTTTTGATTTGCATTTCTCTAATGGTAGGGGTGTTGAGCTTTTTTTCCCTTGATCGTTGGCCACATGTTTATCTTTTGAGAAGTGTCTATGCGTGTCTTTTGCCCATTTTCTAATGTTTTTTTTTTCCTTGTAAATTTGCTTAAGTTCCTTATTGATGCTGGATAGACCTTTGTCAGAAACATAGTTTGCAAAACTTTTCTCCCATTCTGTTGGTTGTCTGTTTACTCTGTTAATAGGTTTTTGTTTTCGTTTTCTTTTTCCTATGCAGAAGCATGTTAATTAGGTCCCATTTGTCAATTTTTGTTTTTGTTGAAATTGCTTTTGGTGTCTTTGTCATGAAATTTTTGCCCATTCCTATGTTCAGAATGCTATTGCCTAGGTTGTCTTCCAGTGTTTTTATAGTTTTGGGTTTTACATTTAAGTCTTTAGTCCATCTTGAGTTAATTTTTACATATGGTGTAAAAGGTCCAGCTTCAATCTTCTGCATGTGGCTGGCCAGTTATCCCAGCACCATATATTGGATAGGGAGTCCTTTCCCCATTGCTTGTTTTTTTGAACTTTGTCAAACATCAGATAGTTGTAAGTGTGCAGCCTTATTTCTGGGATCTCTATTTTGTTCCATTGGTCTATGTGTCTGTTTTTGTATCAGCACCATGCTATTTTGGTTACTGTAGCCTTGCAGTATAGTTTGATATTGGGTAGCATGATGCTCCAGCTTTGTTCTTTTTGTTTAAGTTTGTCCTAGCTATTGGGCTTTTTTTCTTGTTCCCTTTGAATTTTAAAATAGTTTTTTTCTACTTCTGTCAAGAATGGCATTGGTAGTTTAATACTAGTAACACTGAATCTGTAAGTTGCTTTGAGTAGCATAGCCATTTTAATGATATTAAGCAGTGGCTTGTAGTTCTCCTAACAGAACTCTTTCACCTCCCTAGCTAGCTGTATTCCTAGGTAATTTATTCTTTTTGTGGCAATCGTAAATGGGATTGTGTTCCTAATTTGGTTCTCAGCTGTTGGTATAATCACTAGGAATGCTGGTAATTTTTTGATGCTGATTTTGTATCCTGAGACTTCACTCAAGTTACTAGCTTAAGGAGCTTTTGGGTCAAGACTATAAGATAGTCTAAATATAGGATCATGTTTTCTGTAGACAGGGATAGTTTGATTTCTTCTCTTCCTACTTGGATGTCCATTATTTCTTCCTTTTGCCTGTTTGCTCTGGCTAGGACTTCCAACACTATGTTAAATAGGAATGCTGAGAAAGGGCATTGCTGTTTTGTGCTGATTTTCAGGGGAATGCTTCCAACTCTTTGGCCATTCAATATGATGGTCACTGTGTTTTGTCATCGATGGATAGATGGCTCTTATAATTTGGGGATGTGTTCCTTTAATACCTAGTTTATTGATAGCTTTTAATATGAAGAGGTGTTGAATTTTATCAAAATCCTTTTCTGCATCTATTGAGATATGCAGTTTTTGTCTTTAATTCTGCTTATGAGATAAATCACATTTATTGATTTGCTTATGTTTAACCAACCCTGCATCCAGGAACCTACTTGATTGTGGTGGATAAGCCTTTAGATGTGATGCTGGATTTATTTACCAATATTTTGTTGAGGATTTTTGCATTGATGTTCATCAAGGATACTGGCCTAAAGTCTTCTTTTGTTGCTCTTTCTCTGCCAGGTTTTGGTATCACGATGATGCTGGCCTCATAGAATGAGTTATGGAGGAGTTCCTCCTGCTCAGTTTTTTGGAATAGTTTCAATAGGAATGGTACCAGCTCTTCTTTGTACACGTGGTAGAATTCAGCTGTGAATCCATCTGGTCCTGGCTTTCTTTGGTGGTAAGATATTTATTATTGATTCCATTTCAGAGCCCATTATTTATCTGTTCAAGAATTCAGTATCTTCCTGGCTCAGTCTTGGGAGGGTGTATGTAACCAGGAATTTATCCATTTCTTATAGATTTTCTAGTTTATGTGCATAGAGGTGTTCATAGTATTCACTGATGTTTATTTGTTATTTCTGTGGGGTCAGTGGTAATAGCCCCTTTGTCATTTCTAATTACGTTTACATGGGTCTTCTCTCTTTTCTCCTTTATTAGTCTAGCTAGCAGTTTATTTGATTAATTTTTTTTTTCATAAAACTAGTCTCCCTCAGATAAGCTCTGATTTTGTTTATTTTTTGTCTTCTGCTACCTATGGGGTAGTTTTTCTTGATTCTTAGTTCTTTTGATTGTGATGTTAGATTGTTAAATTAAGATCTTTCTCACTTTTGGATGTGGGCATTTGATGCTATAAATTTCCCTCTTAACACTTCCTTAGCTGTGCCCCAGAGATTCTGGTATGTTGCATCTTTGTTCTCATTAGTTTCTAAGAACTTCTTGAGTTCTGTCTTAATTTCATTATTTAATGAAAAGTCATTCAGGAGCAAGTTATTCAATTTCCATGTAATTGTAAATTTGATTGTGCTGTGATCTGAGATATTGGTTGTTATAATTTCAGTTCTTTTGCATTTGCTGAGGATTGCTTTGTGTCCAATTATATGACCAATTTTAAAGTATGTGCCACTTTGCAATGAGAAAAATGTGTATTCTGTTATTTTGGGGTACATATCTGACAGGTCTATTTGATCCAATGCTGAGTTTCAGTCCTAAATATCTTTGTTGATTTTCTGCCTTGGTGATCGTGTAATACTGTCAGTGGGGTGTTAAAGTCTCCTGCTATTATTTTGTAAAAGTCTAAGTCTCTTTGAAGGTCTCTAAGAACTTGTTTTATGAGTCTGGGTGCTCCTGTGTTGGGTGCGTATGTATTTAGGATAGTTAGGTCTTCTTGTTGAGTTGAAACTTTTACCATTATGTAATGCCCTTCTTTGTCTTTTTTGATCTTTGTTGGCTTACAGTCTGTTTTGTATAAAACTAGAATTGCAGCCCCTGCTTTATTCTGTTTTATATTTGCTTGGTAGATTTGTCTCCATCTCTTTACTTTGAGCCTATGGGTGTCATTACATGTGAGATGGGTCTCCTGAAGACAGAGTATCAATGGCTTTTGGTTCTTTATCCAGTTTGCCACTCTGTGCCTTTTAATCAGAGCATTTAGTCCATTTACATTCAAGGTTAGTATTGATAATGTGTGGATTTGATCCTGTCATCATGATGTTAGCTTGTTACCAGGCAGATTTGTTTCTGTGGTTCTTTTATTTACTCATTCATATATTTTTGAGATAGGGTCTTGCTCTCTCACTCAGGCTGGAGTACAGCAGCATGATCTTGGCTCACTGCAATCTCCATTCCCCAGGTTCAAATGATCCTCCCACCTTGGCCTCCCAAGGAGCTGAGACCACTGGTGTGCATCACCACGTCTGGCGAATTCTTTGTGTTTTTAGGAGAAATGGGGTCTCACTATGTTCCCCAGGCTGGTCTTGAACTCCTGAGCTCAAGTGATTCACCCCCCTTAGCCTCCCAAATTACTGGGATTACAGGCATGAGCCACCATGACTGGCTTATATGGTTCCTTTATAGTGTCACTGGTCTCTGTACTTAAGAATGTTTTTGTAGTAGCTAGTAATAGTCTTTCCCTCCCACATTTAGTGCTTCCTTCAGGAGCTCTTGTAAGGCAAGTCGGGTGCTAACAAATTCTCCAGCATTTGCTTTCCTGAAAATGATCTTATTTTTCTGTTGCTTATAAAGCTTAGTTTTGCTAAATATAAAATTTGGGGTTGGGTTGTTTTTTTCTTTAAGAATTGTGAATATTGACCCCCAATTTCTTCTGGCTTGTAATGTTTCTGCTGAGAGGTCTGCTGTTGTTCTGATGGGCTTTGTAGGTGACATGACCCTGCTCTCTAGTGACCTTTAACATTTTTCCTTTAATTTTGACCTTGGAGAACCTGAAGATTATGTGTCCTAAGGATTATCTTCTTTTAAAGTATCTTACTGAGGTTGTCTACATTACCTGAATTTGAATGTTGACCTCTCTAACTAGGCTGAGGAAGTTCTCATGGATAATATCTTGTAATATGTTTCCCACATTGCCTACATGTGCCCCGTCTTTTTCAGGAACACTGGTGAGTCATAGAGTCAGTCTTTTTATACAATCTCATATTTCTTGGAGGTTTTGTCCATTCCTTTTCACTTTTTTTTCTCTATTCTTCTATGATCATCTTATTTCAGAAAGCCAGTTTTCAAGCTCTGAGATTCTTCCTTTTGCTTTGTCTGTTCTGCTATTAATACTTGTGGTTGCGTTTTGAAATTGTTGCAATGGGTTTTTCAGCTCTATCAGCTCAGTTACATTCTTTTCTATACTGGCTATTTTGTCTGTCAGCTCCCGAATCATGTTATTGTGATTCTTAGTTTCTTTGGATTGGCTTTCAACATACTCCTGCATCTCAATGATCTTCATTCCTATCTATATTCTGAACTCTATTTCGTCCTTTCAGTCATCTCTGTCTGGTTCAGAACCCTTGCTGGAGAGGTGGTGTGGTCTCTTGGAGGAAGGAAGGCACGCTGGCTTTTTAAGTTATTTCTTATCTTTGTTGTCTTATGTTCCTTCATTCTTTGAAGTTGCTGACTTTCAGATGGGCTTTGTTTTCTTTTATCTTATTCTATGATCTTTAGGGTTTGATTGTGGTATGAGGGTAATTCAGCTTACTAGTTTTGTTTCTGGAATATTCTAGGGGGCTAACACTCAGCTCCCACCTCTTGGACTGTGTACTCTAACTCTAGGGGACTCCTAATAGGCCCTGACTTTATTCTCTGTCTCCTTGCAGTTAGGAACCCACTGCCCTGGTGTAGCCCAAGGTGTTCCCAGACCATTGTTCATTAAACTCTGATGGGAGGTGTCACCCAAAGCATTCTATAATGTGATGACATCAAGATCTGTCTTCCTTTGCAAATGTCAGCAGCAGTGGGGTGCATGCACCTTGGCTGCATCAGGGTGCTGGCAGGTGCTGGGGTACCTGCCTCCATGAGGGAGTACACAATGGAGCTGGAGGCAATGTGGCTTGGTGGAAGGAGCTGCTGATGACTGTGCACATAGTTGCACTGTGGTGAGGTTGGTATGAGGGGCAGGGGGTCCTGCCAGGCAGTGGTTTTTGTGCATATTCTGTGCATTGCAGGCTGGGTTGGGTGCTCTAGGCAGGGAAGAATCTGCTGTTCTCTGTGCCTAGTTTCACTCCATTGGCAGTGTTGGCATAAGGGTGGGGTGCTGGGCAGGGCAGGGCTGGCTGCTCTGTGCCCACTAAGTCTCTGACTGCGATGGCTGTTAGCAGGGGTGAGAGGTTGAACTGCACTACCACCCTAGTAGTGGCAGAGCAGGGTGCATGCACACACGCAGGCACTGCAAGGCAAGGAAAGCAAAACCCACCCCTACACACAGGTGCCAGCAAAGCAATGTAGGGGGTTGCCATGGGCCCTGGGAAAGCTGTAGTGTAGGAAGGGAGATGGTGTGCTGCTGCATGGCCATGGGGGCTACCCTGCTGGAGCTCTCTGCCAGTCAGGAATAGTACATCTGTGCAGAAGCTGTGATGCAGTGTGCACGGCACCCGAGGCTGTTCTGCAAGCAGGCACTGGCAGGCTGGGGCCTTAGGAGAGGCCAGCAGACCAAGGAGTGCTCAGGTTAGACGAGCCTCTCCTGATAGGCAAGACCACCCTGCAGAGTTTAGGTCTGACAGTTCCCCTAGGGTTAAAATCTCCTATGAGAGCCAGTGGAGCCAAGAGACAAGGCCGTCCCTAGCTGTGTTCTTCAAGAACACCAATGAGTCATAGAGCCAGTCTGTCCCACAACAAACCTACAGATTCTCCCACAACAAATCCTTTGGGCTCCACATCAGCTGGCTTGCTGCCCCTACAACTTCTGTAAGCAGTTCTTGCCAATGTGAATGTCAGTGGTGGTCAAGGGATATCTTCCTTCCAGAATTCCTGAGGCCTGTGGTGAGAGTGGGTTGTTCCCTTTCCTCCAGAGTCACTGTGGGCCAGGAACAAGTCCTGGTGTGCAGTAGCCCCAGGTAGGGTTCCCAGCTTCCTCCTCCATCAGCCCAACTTTTGTGTCTTCCCTCCATCTACTCTTGGTGCCTTTCCTCTGAAGGTCTGTTAGGAGTGTGCCAGTCCTCTCCATCCCTCATTGGCAGCTGTCCACATGACTGCATCTACTCAGCCATCCTGCCTGACCCCTTGAAGATCTCTTTCTCTAGATATCACTTCTTTGTCAGGTATGTGGTTTGCAGATATTGCCTCCCAGTCTAGTCTTTTCCTGCTTTAAACATGGGTTTGTGCAGAGGGAAAGTTTTTACTTTGATGGGGTTTAACTCACTGATTTTTTTTTCTATTAAGAGTCATGTTTTTGGTGTTAGGTCTATGTTTTCCTAGCTTTAGGCAGCAAAGAGTTGCTCTGGTATTTTTTTTTTCTAAAAGTTTTATGTATTTATGGTTTACATTCACATCTGTGGTTCATTTTGATTTAAATTTTAATCAGATGTCAAGTTTAGGTCAAGACCCAATTTTGTTATCCTTTATTTTAGGTTCATAGGTACATGTGCAGGCTTGTTGTAAAGGTAAAATATGTGTTATGAGGATTTGATGTACAGATTATTTGATTGCCCATGTAATAAGCATAGTACTTCATGGGTAGTATTTTGATTCTCATTCTTGACCCCCCATCAACCATAAGTAGGTGCTGGTGTTTGTTGTTTCCTTCTTTGTGTTTGTGTGTGCTCAGTGTTTAGCTCTCGCTCATAAGTGAGAATACATAGTGTTTGGTTTTCTGTTCCTGTGTTAGTTAGCTTAGGAAAATGGCCTCCAATTCCAACCATACTGCTACGAAGGACATGATCTTATACTTTTTTATGACTGTGTAGTATTCCATGGTGTATATGTTCCGCATTTTCTTTATCCAATCCACTACTGATGGGCACCTAGGTCGATTCTATGTCTTTGCAACTGTGAATAGTGCTGCGATGAACCTATGTGTGCTTGTGTTTTTATGGAAGAATAATTTGTATTTCCTTGAGTATATATCCCTAATGAATTTGCTGGGTCACATGATAGTTCTGTTTTAAGTTACTTGAGAAATCCCCAAACTGCTCTCCACAATGGCTGAACTAATTTACATTTCCATCAGCAATATATAATTGTTCCCTTTTCTCTGCAACTTTGCTAGTATCTGTTACTTTTTGACTTTTAATAATAGCCATTCTTACTGGTATAAGATGGTATCTCACTGTGATTTCGATTTGCGTTTTTCTTATGATTAGTGTATTAGTCTGTTTTCATGCTGCTATTAAAGACATACCTGAGACTGGGAAGAAAATAGGTTTAATTGGACTTACAACTTCACATGGCTGGGAAGGCCTCAGAATCATGGTGGGAGGCAAAAGGCACTTCTTACGTGGTGGTGACAAGCGAAAACGAGGAAGAAGCAAAAGCAGAAACCCCTGATAAACTAATCAGACTTCAAGAGACTCACTCACTATCACACGAATAGCATGGGAAAGACTGGACCCTATGATTGAATTACCTCCCCATGGATCTCTCCCACAACATGTGGGAATTCTAGAAGATACAACTCAAGTTGAGATTTGGGTGAGTACACAGCCAAACCATATCATTCTACTCCTGGCCCCTCGAAATCTCATGTCCTCACATTGCAAAACCAATCATGCCTTCCCAACGGTACCCCAAAGTCTTAAATTATTTCAACATTAATCCAAAAGTCTGCAAGCCAAAGTCTTACCTGAGACACAGCAAGTCCCTTTTGCCTTTGAGCCTGTAAAATCAAAAGCAAGCTAGTTACTTCCTAGATACAATGGGGGTACAGATAATGGATAAATACAGCCTTCCCAATTAGGAGAAATTGGCCAAGACAAAGGGGTTACAGAACCCATTCAAGTTTAAAATCCAGTGGGACAGTCAAAACTTCAAGCTTCAAAATGATCTTCTTTGACTCCAGGTCTCATATCCAGGTCACACTGATGCAAAAGATGGGTTTCCATGGTCTTGGGCAGCTCCACCCCTGTGGCTCTACAGGGCATAGCCTCCCACCCAGCTGTTTTCATGGGCTGGTGTTGAGTGTCTGGCTTTTCCAGGCACACAGTGCAAGCTGTTGGTGGATCTACCATTCTGGAATCTGGAGGACAGTGACACTCTTCTCACAGTTCCACTAGGTAGTGCCCCAGTAGGGACTCTGTGTCAGGGCTCAAACCCACATTTTTCTTGCACACTACCTGAGTAGAGGTTCTCCATTAGGGCCCCACCCCTGCAGCAAACTTTTGCCTGGGCATTCAGATATTTTCATTAATCTTCTGAAAACTAAGTGAAGTTCCCCAACGCTTAATTATTGACTTCTGCACACCCACAGGCTCAACACAGTGTGGAAGCTGCCAAGGCTTGGGGCGTCCACCCTCTGAATCCACAGCTCGAGCTCTGCATTGGCCCTTTTCAGCCATGGCTTAAACAACTGGGACACAGAGTATCAAGTACCTAGGCTGCACACAGCATGGGCGTTCTGAGCCTGACCCAGAAAATCCGTTTCTTTTCTGGGCCTCTGAGCCTGTGATGAGAGGCGCTGCCACAAAGGTCTCTGACATGCCCTGGAGACATTTTCTCCACAGTCTTAGGGATCAACATTAGGCTTCTTCCTACTTATGCAATTTCTGCAGCCGACTTGAGTTTCTCCACAAAAATGGAGAAACTCCATTTTTCTTTCATGCTGCATCATCAGGCTGCACATTTTCTGAACCCTTACCCTGTTTCCTTTTTAAAATGGAATTCTTTTAACAGCACCCAAGTCAACTTTTGAATACTTGGCTGCTTAGAAATTTCTTCTGTCAGATACCCTAAGTCATCTTTCTCAAGTGCAAAGTTTCACAAATCTCTAAGGCAGGGGGAAAATGCCATTAGTCTCTTTGCTAAAAACATAGGAAGAGTCACCTTTGTTCCAGTTCTCAACAAGCTCTTCATCTCCATCTGAGACCCCCTCAGCCTGGACCTTATTGTCCATATTGCTGTCAGGCTTTTGGTCAAAGCCATTCAACAGGTCTCTAGGAAGCTCCAAACTTTCTCACATTTTCCTGTCTTCTTCTGAGCCCTCCAAACTGTTCCACCCTCTGCCTGTTACCTCATTCCAAAGTCGCTTCCACATTTTCAGGTATCTTTTCAGCAATACCCCACTCTACTGGTACCAATTTACTGTATTAATTTGTTTTCATGCTGCTGATAAAGACACACCTGAGAATGGGAATAAAAAGACGCTTAATTGGACTTACAGTTCCACATGGCTGGGGAGGCCGTAGATTCATGGTGGGAGGTGAAAGGCACTTCTTACATGGTAGAGGCAAGAGAAAATGAGAAAGAAGAAAAAGTGGAAACCTTGATAAATGCGTCCGATCTTGTGAGGCTTATTCACCATCATAAGAAAAGCATGAGAAAGGCCAGCCCCTATCATTCCGTTACCTCCCTCTGGGTCCCTCCCACAACATGTGGGAATTCTAGGAAATATAATTCAAGTTGTGGTTTGGGTGGGAACACAGTCTTCTTTGGAAAAGTGTTGTTCATGTCCATTGTCCATTTTTTAATGTTTTTTTCCTTGCAAATTTGTTTAAGTTCTTTCAATATGCTGGATATTAGACGTTTGTCTAATAGTTTTGCATAGTTTGCAAAAATTTTCTCATTCTATAGGTTGTCTATTTATTCTTTTGATAGTTTCTTTTGCTATGCAGCAGTTCTTTAATTAGATCCCATTTGTCAATTTTTGATTATGTTTCAATTGCTTTTGGTGTCCTCATCATGAAATCTTTGCCAGGTCTTATGTCCATAACAGTATTTCCTAGGTTTTCTTGTAGGATTTTGATAGTTTTAGGTTATACAGTTCAGTATTTAGTCTGCCTTAAGTTGATTTTTGTATATGGTATATGCAAAGGGTCCAATTTTATCTTGTGCATCTGACTAGCTGGTTATCCCAGAACCATTTATTGAATAGGAAGTTCTTTCCCCATGTCATTTTTTTTTTTTTTTTTTTTTTTTTTTGGTCAAAGATCAGATGGTTGTAAGTATATGGCTTTATTTCTGGACTGTTGACTCCAGATGTCCAGGTCTTCAAAACCATTTATTGAAAAGACAATCTGGATTAGTGTCCTCAGATTTCTATAACAAAATACCATAGAAAGGATGGGTGGCCTAAACAACAGGCATTTATTTCTCAAAGTTCTGGAGAATGAAAGACCAAGACCAAGGTGCTGGTCAATTTAGTTTCTGGTGCGGGCTCTATTTCTGGCTTTTAGACAGCCACCTTCTCACTGTGTCCTCCCATGGCAGGAACAGCAAAATCGCTTGTCTCTTCCTCTTTTTATAAAGCCACTAACTCCATCATAAGGAGCCCACCCTCATGATCTCTTTTAACCCTAATTTCCTCCCTAAGTCCCATCTCTTAATACAGTAGCATTAGGGGTTAGGGATTTAACATGAATTTTTAAGTGAGACACAATTCAGTCTATGGGAATATTGTAAATATGTTGAATTGGTTTTGTACCTTTGTAAAAAATCAGTTGGCCATATTTATGTGATTGTTTCTGGGTTTTCTGTTTTACTAATCTTTGTATTTATCTTTCTGATACTACTATACAGCTTTGGCTACCGTACCTGTAGAATAGCCCTTAATATTTATAGAGTGAGTCTTCCCACTTTATTATTATTTTTTTGCAAGATTGTTTTAGCTTGTGTCCTTCCACAGAAACTTTTAAATGAGCATATCTATGTGTACAGAAACCTCAATAGAATTTTGGAAGGGATTGCATTAAATTGAGAGCTCAGCGTTGGGAGAACCGATACCTTTACTACCTTAATCTTCCACATAATAAACACTGTATTCCTCTTCAATTTTCAATTATACAGATATCTTTTATTTTTTTCTCAACATTTTATAATTTTCATCATACAGATTCTATACTAAACTATATTGTGTAAAGTTTATTTCTAATCATAACTTTCTTTGTGGTATTTCTTTTTTTTTTTTTTTTTTTTTTGAGGCGGAGTTTCTCTCTTGTTGCCCAAGCTGGAGTGCAATGGCGCTATCTCTGTTCACTGCAACCTCTGTCTCCCAGGTTCAAGTGATTCTCCTGCCTCAGCCTCCCAAGTAGCTGGGATTACAGGTGCCCACCACCACATCCAACTAATTTTTTTTGTATTTTTAGTAGAGTCAGGGTTTCACTGTGTTGGCCAGGATTATCTCGATCTCCTGACCTCGCGGTCTGCCCGCCTCAGCCTCCCAAAGTGGTGGGACTACAGGCGTGAGCCACTGCACCCAGCCCTGGCTAATTTTCATATTTTTAGATGCAATTTCACTATGTTGGCCATGCTGGTCTCAAATTCCTGACCTCCAGTGATCTGCCTTCCTCAGCCTCCCAAAGTGCTGGGATTACAGGCGTGAGCCACTGCGCCCAGCCTTCTCTGGTATATTTCTGATTAAACCTGCTATCCACTGTCTTAACATTTGATTTGATTGGATCTCTATATGACTATTATCATCAACCACAAAATATATGCCAGTTCCTTTTTTTTTTTTTTTTNGGGGTTTCACCATGTTGACCAGGATGGTCTCGATCTCTTGACCTCGTGATCCACCTGCCTCGGCCTCCCAAAGTGCTGGGATTACAGGCTTGAGCCACCGCGCCCGGCCTCTTTGTGGTATTTCTAATTGGTACCATATTTTAAATTTTACTTTCCACATATTCATTGTTAATATATACAAATATATTTGATTTTTGGTGCTGGTCTTGTATGTTGACACCTTTCTGAACTCACTAATTAGCTGTAGAAGAAAGTTTGTTATTAGTTTGTTTTTCAGATATCTTGAAACTTTCTAGGTAGATAATCATGTCAACTCAGTAGTTTTATATCTTTCTTCTTTCTTTCTTCCTTCCTTCCTTCCTTCCTTCTTTTCTTTTCTTTCTTTTCTTTTCTTTTTTTTTTTTTTTTTTTTTTTTTTTTTTTCTTTGAGACAGAGTCTCAACTCTGTTACCCCAGCTGGAGCGTAGTGGCATGATCTCAGCTCACTGCAACCTCCGCCTCCGGGGCTGAAGCATTCTCCTGCCTCAGCCTCCCAAGTAGCTGGGATTTACTGGTGCCTGCCACTAAACCCAGCTAATTTTTTTCTATTTTTAGTAGAGACAGGGTTTCATCATTTGGCCAGGCTGGTCTCAAAGTCCTGATCTCATGATTCCTCCACCTCTGCCTCCCAAAGTGCTGGGATTACAGGCACGAGCCACTGCGCCCAGTGTTTTATATCTTTCTTTTTGATCTAAATATATTTTATTTTCCTTGACTTATTGCAAGAAATTCTATTATGCTAAATGCAAGTGATGAGAGAATATGTCCTTGAATAGCTCTTAACCTTAGGGCAAAATCTTTCCCCACTGTGTGTGATGTTAGATACAAGTTTTTTGTAGGTGTTATGTATCACATTATGGAACTTTCTCTTATTTCTAGTTTACTGAGAGCTTTATTTTGTTTTGTTTTTTAAATTATGAATAGTTGCTGGATTTTGTCAAAAGCTTTTTCTGCTTCTATTGATATGACTGTAAGATTTTTCTTTTTTTCCCTATTTATATTATGGGTTTCACTGACCGATTTTCAAATGTCAAACCAGTTTCCCAAACCTGGAATCAATCCCACTTGTACATACATTATAATTCTTACTATAGCTTGCTAGACTCTATTTGCTGATTTTGCTTTTGAAGAATTTTTAATCTAAGTTCATAAGACATATTAGTTTGTACCTTTCTTTCACTTTTCTCTTTGTACTGTAAAATTTCGGTATCAGAGCAATATTAATCTCAAAAAATGAGTTGAAAATGTCCCTTTCTCTACTATTTCCTGGAAAAAATTGTGTAGTATTGGTTTTATTTTTTTCTTAATGTTTGGTAAAATTCTCCAATGAAATCATCTAAGCCTCAAGATTTCTTTTTCAGATTTTTAATTAAAATTTAACTTCTTTAGTGATTTTAAAACTGTTCAAATTATCTCTTTCATTATAGTTAGATTTTGGCAGTTTATAGTTTTCAAGCAACTAGTCTATTTCCTCAGTGTGTATATATACATAATATATATAATATAGTATATGTATATAATATACAATTTAATATGTATTATATGTATATAACATAATGTATATATGTACATAATATATAACATATATACTATATATATAATATATATATATATTATATATATATATATATTTACTTGCAGCTTATCCTTTTATCATTATGTAATGTCTTCTTTGTCTCTAATTATTTCTTTCTTCTTATTTCTACTTTATCTGTTTATTTTCTGGATTAATGTATACATGCTACATCTTTTCCCTTTACTTTTACTTTCAACATACCTATGCAACTGAGTTTCAGGTGAATTTCTTATAAACAGTATATATTTAGGTGTCTTATTTGTTCAATCTATTATTATCTGTCTCTAGAAGAATGCGGTTAGATCATTCACATTTAAAGTATCGATATAGTGAAGCTTAACTCTGGCACTCCATCATTTGTTTTCTGTGTCTTTCCTCTGATTCTTTTTTCTCCATTTCTCTCTCTTTTATTGTTAACTTACCTCTAGGTATGTGAACAATTTGTAGGAGTCTATCTTGATTCATTTATAGTATTTCTGCATACATAGAATTATATAATTTTTCTTAGGGTTGCTCTAGGTATTACAATATACATGCATAATTTACCATAGTCCATAGGTATTGACCTTATTCCTTTCAATGAAGTACAAAAATCTTACAAGTATTTAGGCATCTTTACTGACTCTACATTTTAAAAGAAGTTTTAAAATTGCCTTTGTATGCATTGAAGTCTGCATTAGTGTTCTGTATGCATGGAGAATGCAATGCTTTCCCAATTCCAGCTTTGGAGATATCAGTCAGTTAATGGTCAGTCACAATCAGGGTATGTTCAAAGTACTGATCCGACGACTGTGCTGTGTTTCAAGTCTGAGACACTCAGCATCCATGGATTCCACTGACACTGAAAGCCAGTCTAGACTTCCATCCAAAGCCACGCTGTCCTAGAATGCTAAGAGAAAACATTTTGCCTAGGAAAATTCAAACCATTTCTCAGGCACATGTTTGATTGTTCAGTGTCAACACTCAAGGACCTAAGTGCTACATAATCTTCATTACTTTTAATTATATTTCAATTTCAAAAGTGTTCCTATTATTTGTTTTCTTAGAATCTTTTTTGAAACTTGTCAAGTAATTAGTTTATCAGCTTACCTTTCAGTATCAAGTGGTATTTTATCTTAATCTAAGATGTCTTTAATAAAAAGGTATCAGTGGTATGATAATTCAATTCAGAAGCCTCTAGAGATTTCCTTATATTTGTCATACAAAAGCAGAGATCTACTCAAGTGGAATGTGAATCTCTGTGTTCATTTATATTTAGCACTATTACTAAACTATGAATTGAAGATATAACAAGTATTCCTTAACATAATTTATACAATATATAAATGTAAAATGTGTAATACATTTTAACTATAATGTTACAATTGTGTTATATATGTCATGATAAATTTAATTTAAAAGTACAGGAACTAATTCATTTTGGATGCCAAGTAATAATCACATCTCTGCAATTTTTTAGTTGAATTTTGTGTTTCCTTTTATCACAACTTCCTTCTTACTTTTTGAACACCATGAACTCCTCAAGATGCTGTATCATTTTTAACATATAACAAATTGCATTGCTTTTACCATATGATCTTTCAATATTTTGTGGTAGATGGAATAAAAAAATTATAAGTTAGGTCTACCAAACAAACTTATGTCTCTGTGAAAACCTTGGTGGGACTTTCTAGGTTAGAAAGTTTGAATGAACCCTCTCACACCCTGCATTGGTATGAGGAATAAATACTAAAAGCTAAAACTATCTGATAAACCTACTTCCTTTATTTTACAGTCTCCTCAGGCTTGTAGCACATATGAAAATACAACAATTACTTAGATTGTTGCATCAAGAATATTTAAAATATTCTCCTAGTTATTCTGAATCTTTCCATAAGAGGAGTGTAATATAGGTATTTACACAGGTAACAGGTATTTGGTTGTAATTTCCTACCATTACTGAAATGTAGCATTTGAAAAATTATTGCTAACATTAGGTCTACTTCTTAAGACTGGGAAGCAACAGGAACTTCCAAGATATTTTATAAAACATGAGGAAAAGAACCATACTCAGAGACAGAAAAGCCTCAGGACTCAGCTTGTAAAACTAGAATGTCTGAGTTCAACCCCAGCACCTTCAATTTCTACATCTGGGACCTTAAACCATGCTATGTTCAGAGTGTGTGTGTCTCCCAAAATTCATGTTAAAAAACTAGTCAACAATGTGATGGTGTTAGGAGGTGGGGCTGTTAGGATGTGATTAGGTCATGAGGGAAGAGCCTTCATAAATGTGATTAGAGCTCTTATGAAAGAAAATCCAAAAAACTGCCTCGCCCCTTCCACAATGTGAAGACACAGTCGGAAGGCACCAACCACGAACCAACAAGCAGGCCTTCATCAGACACTGACTCTGCCAATGCCTTGATCTAGGACTTCCCGTCCTCCAGTACCACAAGAAACGCATTTCTATTGTTCATAAGCTACCTGGTTCAAGGCATTTTGTTAGAGAAGCCCAAACTGATCAAGACAGGCACCTTACTTATCTGTGCAGGGTTTCCATATGTATAAAATGAAAAATCCTAACAGTTCCTACTTTATGGGATTGGTATAAGGTTTAAATGTGTTAATCTTCATAAAGGACTTGGAAAACTGCCTGGCACATAAGTATTAGCTATTATCATTTCTGAGCAGAAGTTGACACTAAAATGCTACAGGATTCATGGGCCAGGAGACCTCCTTCATGTTACTTTACAATCATGCCTCCCAAAGGAACAACAGAATAAATAGGAAAAGCTGCTGAAAACAGTTATGGCAGAGTGAAACATCACTGCATCACTTTAAAGTAACTATGCTAATACTGTATCTGCAACTTGTCATTTATTTATGGAGCCTTATCCAGAGTATTTTCACAGTATATTCATTCCATACTATTTATTCTACTGCACTCAGGTAGTTTCTGCATGAAAATATAAAAGGTAATAGACTGTGCCTTTAAAGACTTATGGCTAGTACTACAGGAAAAAATATGGAAAGATAGCTAGCTAGCTAGAGAGACAGAGAGAGAGAGAGAGGGATGGCTTTCTGCTCATCCCAAGACTCAGTGATTTTACTGCTACCTAACTTACTTAGGAAGTTGTTAGGAATATCTACTTACAGGTTTTAAATGATAGATCAATTTTAACCTTCAATATTTCTAACTGTCTTTTTATGTTTAGCTAAAACCAGCAAGCTGTTTGCTTCTCTGTGGAAATATTCTGCTGAATCGACTCTGGACTTCTCTCCAGCAATGTGGAACGGGTGTGCTTTTGCCTTTGCCAGCATGTTAATACCCTCCGTCCCCTCCTCCTTTGATCATTTCTGGGATTAACATTAGGGGGCTCATCGTGTCTACCCAAAGTGCACCTTTCTTCTGGCTTCCCCTGTGCCCTGTCTTAGACCTGAGGAAAGAATTGACTGGGTTGCGAACCAACACATCCCTAAGGGCCTTAATTACTGATTTGTAGATTATTAGAGATTCCAGCTAGCTGAGGACATTTTGTTTATTGGATGGATGGGAGTGGGGAGGGGCAGCCTCAGCCAGGAACTATGTTTGCTATTTTTGCCTAATGTTCAAATGGAAGAAAATTCCCTTTCAGTTCTATCCCAACACAGCACTTTCCTTTGCCCTTATGTGCCTGTCATTTCCTTGCCCGATGTCTGCAGCCTCTGAGGCACCCTGCCCTGTTCCCTTACCACCCTACTTGGCTTGCTGCTGCCTCCAGCTCAAATGAACTAGAACAGGCCTCCCAGGGCTTGGCACATGGCGCCAAGAAGGTAGAGAGTGTGTGTGTGTGTGTATGTGTGTGGTGTGTGTGTTTGAATTCTTTTTTTTTCCTTTTTTCTTTCTTTGTAACTCTTAATGATCTTTTCTTTGTGACTCCCATCCCCAATTATGTTCTCAAAAAGCTAAGTTGATGCATATGTACACAACCAACAGACTGTCTTCTCCTTGTTTTTCTCATGATTGTGCCTGTGAATAAAACCCTGAAATTATCAATTGGATAATAGAACGATGTAGCTCTTCCAAATGGTTGGGTTAAATTGGCTGTGGTTTAAAGTAGAATTATCATTAATAATAATAGTAATAACCCGCCCACCAGTGGAATATTCATTCACACATAATAGCATACAAGCCCCCTGCTCTGGAAGTATCCAGGGGGTTGCTGTCTGGACAGAATCCTCTATATGAGGAGAAAGGGAATTCCTGGACGACCCTCCTGGGAAGGCTCCTACTTGCTTTCTTCACACCTCTGTCTTTAAGCCCCAGTTCTAGTACCATGTTTCCTAGCTCTTAGTGACCCCTTCCCTCCTTGATAGTATTTATAATAATTTATTCCTTTACAGTGCTGCCTTGGATTGTTATTGATCTTTTAATGAGCACCTTGTCTCTTATACTTGTATCTTTCTGCTTCCCCCAGTTCCAGGTTTCCACTCCTGCAAGACTCAGCTTTGTCAGAGATAGCTCCTCTCTCTAACTTCTTATAAATGTTTTCATTAACTCCAAATAATTCCTTGAGTGCCTTCTCATCTACATCAGAAAGTATTTGATAAAGTTTTTCTCTCTTGATGACACTATTAATAATGTGAGTGACATTTACTGTGATCCAACTCTATGCCACGTGCTATGTTGAGTCCTTCGTGAACATTGACTAACCCTGATTATGTTATTAATCTTGTTAATTCTAAGAAAGAAGTGTTGTTTCTCCCATACTCCAAATGATGTAACTGAAATGCAAAGAGGTGAAGTAAATTCATCAAGGTTATACCATTAGTAATCTTCAGAGCTGGTCCAAAACCTAAGTCTATAGATGTTAACGGCCATTTACCCTGGTGATAATGAGAGCGGGAGTGTAAAGGCAGCATTTTCTCCTGACAGGTGCTAACATAGGCATTGCACAATTCTATTCCATAACACTGAAAAGAAGAAAACAGGGCAAATTGTAAAGGAAAAAGTGACCCTTTATATTAAGAAGTCAGAAATAATTTTCAGACTCCTTAAGCAGCATGATCGTCATTGAATTTTGGTCCACCATTTCTGTGGAGTTGTTTTGAGAAATCATGGGAAAAAACAAGTGATTTTATTTTTGTGATGCTTAATTCAGTAGGTGAGAGGACCTCAGTTCAAAATGTTGCACTGGCCTTGTGCTGTGCAGAGCTGGCTGAGGAGGCAACAGAAATATCTTCCCCTTTCCATAGCATGGTTTCTTCTAGTCATCTATAGAGGCTGGCACTGCCCCACTTTGAGCTTGTCTCAGTAGGTGAGAGGACCTCAGTTCAAAATGTTGCACTGGCCTTGTGCTGTGCAGAGCTGGCTGAGGAGGCAACAGAAATATCTTCCCCTTTCCATAGCATGGTTTCTTCTAGTCATCTATAGAGGCTGGCACTGCCCCACTTTGAGCTTGTCTCAGTAGGTGAGAGGACCTCAGTTCAAAATGTTGCACTGGCCTTGTGCTGTGCAGAGCTGGCTGAGGAGGCAACAGAAATATCTTCCCCTTTCCATAGCATGGTTTCTTCTAGTCATCTATAGAGGCTGGCACTGCCCCACTTTGAGCTTGTCTCTATGCTGATGTGGAAACTCTCTCAAGTCCCTGTGAAATACTTCTAAGCAAAAGTATTTCATGAAACAATATTTATCTTTGTGTAATCATTCTGCAATACTTTCTTCCTGTATGTTATGCCTCATAGGCATGCCGTGAAATGATTTTGAAGCTTATTAAACCATCACTTTCTCCTGCACATCCCAGTTACATTGTGATGGGTCCTTGATTATAAATGTTTTTCTGGTACTTACCACAACACTTTGTGAATATCATTCTTAAAGCTTTCTTTGTATTCTGTTACCTTCAGCTGTGCTTCACTGTCATTTGATTGCACATATTGCATTTGTTTGGAGCCTATTGTTTAATGAGGAGAGAATCGATCCTTTAGCAATTACCTACTTATTGGGGCCAACCAAGGTCAGGGGTATTCCTGGAAATTTTTTAATGCTGGTAAAATTGAACCAATAAGAACCCCTTGTCTGTCATTTTCTCTTATATATTAAATGATTGGAATTAAAATATGATTGTGCCATTTTGAGTGATTGACAATATCTTTCTTTAATTCCTCATTACTTCTCTATTGTTGTGTCAGGTTTTCCTTTGTTTTACTGGCACTGCTGGGTTTCAGAGCCTAGTTGTATTATCTGTTTTGCTAGGATTTTTCCTTCCTTCTCTTCATCCGCAGACTTATTCCATCATACAGCCTGGGGAGACTGACATGACTTACCTTTCACATTTCCTACATTCCTTGATGATGAGGGATTTGTTGACATTTTCTGCAAACCCTGTTGCTATTATGAATTGGAAACTAGATTTCAAGCTCCAGCACGCTCAGAGTTAAGCTGTATTTAAAAGGTAGAAAAAACTAAATGAGAAAAACTGAAAGATTTAGAATAAGAGACCATTTGTAACAATAAAGCAGCACCGTTCCCCTAGAACGCAGCCTTTTAAATGCATCTACCAGAGTCAGACCACGAGATTTTTCTCCTTTTAGAATTGAGGCAATGTTCCTTTTTGCTTCCTAACCTACTAATTATGGTCCCAGCTAATAAATATATCATGATTCTTTTGTGACTATTATTATCATCATTGTTTAGTTAGGTATCCAAGAAAGAAAACACTTTCAGATAAAGAAACATTCCTCCCAAACTTTAAAAACCATATGGTTTATCTGTGGTTTTCAAACAAAAGTGAAACCAGTTACTTAGAATTCCTCTGTCTGTATCTGCCAATATCCAACTCAAGTTTCACAATTTTAGAGGATTAGATGCTCTTTAAAATATTACCAAAATCTAGTCAGTTATACTCGAATAAGTTCACAATTCTTCAGTCTCTGTTAAAAGAAAGATCTATCCATATGTGACCCATACAAACAGAGGCTGTTTAGGCACAAAAGAAAATGCAGAGGTGAAACAAGAACTTTTATCTTTGTACACGGGTATGAACATAGATAAACCGCATGACTCCATGTTAATGTAAAACACACACACACACACACACACACACACACACACACACGCTCACACACATGCACAACATTGTTGCCCTTCCCGATTGGTTTAGCCTGTTTTCTACCACTGAGTATAAGGATATTTTCAGACTTGTCCAAACGTTTGATTTTTGTAATTATTGTTGGGTTTTCTTTTATCTTGCTCTACATGGAAAATAAAATTGTGATTTAGATAGTTTGGTCCCAGCGGTCCTGTCTGCACTCAGCAAATGGTTCCATGTCACTCCCTGCATCACAATATGGGAGCCACCGAGCTTGGCGGCAGCTAATCCTCTGAGCCTGTTAATAAGCTTAGGAGCACGTTCATTGAAGGCTGACGCGTTAGGCACAAACAGGGAGAAAATATCTACTGGGGAAAGCTGAATTGGTTTTAATCATCTGCTAATCACCAGTAATGAGACCTACTCTGGGGAAGAAAAGAAAAACAGATAGTCAGAGGGAGGTTTTGTTCTTCACAGCAGAGTAACATGGAATGAGAGGGCAGCTGTTATTAGGAAAGAAAGGATGGAAAGAAAGAGGGGATTT
The DNA here is from genome assembly GCF_001604975.1 of Cebus imitator. Classification (NCBI taxonomy): domain Eukaryota; kingdom Metazoa; phylum Chordata; class Mammalia; order Primates; family Cebidae; genus Cebus; species Cebus imitator. Next base: position 1,226,969 of record NW_016107517.1, read on the forward strand.
GGCCCGAGCAGATGAAGCGTCCTCGGCGGCACTCTGTTTTGTTAGCCGAGTGTTTCTTTCATTCAGTCCCTGAAACTTCAGATCTTGCAAGCTCCCTGACAGCCCACCTCTACGATCTTGCTTCTTGAAGAAAGAAACATCCCCCTGTCACCTCGGCCTTCACGTTCGTTCCTGGAGCATTTTACCATAGCACTTTACATAGTATGTTTGCTTGAGGAGAAAAGAAAAGGAAATCGTGAGGGCAGCTCTTGGTTGGTAGCAAGGCATAAAAAAAAGGGGGGTGTGTGCAGGGGAGGGAAATTGTGATCCCTTGTCATGGGAGGTAAGGCCTGACAAGGAATTCAGGAAGAAAGAATCAGTTGCAAAATGGTCGGGCCCCACCAAATTGGGTAGACCGTCTTTTTAAGTCGCAGGCTCTGTGTTTCGGGAAACTCAAGGGTGGGTAGGACTTGGCTGCCATTTTGGATACTGTTATTTCACAGACCTTTTCTTCAAAGTTCAAACTCTTGTAATGGCCAATAATAGAACTGTGCTTCACACGGTGGGTTAGGAGCACCGTTCTACATTGGACAAAGGTTCTCCATAAGGAGAAGTTTGTAATATACCTGCCTGTATAATCTTTCTGGAATAATCAATATATTCACATAGGACTGAATGATTACAGCAGCTTCCAGGGCCACCCCTGACTCTTCTTTCTCAAGCTCTTGCAAGCCGAGCCAAAAGAAACCTAAAGCACAGCCCCCGGGATCCACCCCAGACCAGGCCCTGCATCCTCAGCTTAAACATCTTTCTTAGCTCTCAGCCATACTCATACAGAAACCTAAACTCCTGGTCCCTGGACCCATGTTGTCCCCATTCTCTCCTTCCAGTCACCTGGCTTGGATTCCATTCAACCTGAGGGTTAGTTCTTTCTTGCATAGCCTGGCTTTACCACATGGTTTTGGTGAGTGCTATGCCCTCTTGGTATTCCCTTTGCTGGTTGCTATTTCTTATAATTGTCGCAATGTTTAATAGTGAGGAAGACTGACCCCTAACCTAAAAATGTCCCCTTTTGTCTGGGCTTTCTCCTACAGCACTAATCGTATTCTCTAGAATATGAAGATTTCTGTGCTACCCTCTTCAAATCCGGGGACAGTGACATTCTTCCCTGCATCCCTCACACCATCCAGCACACAGCCCTGCAAATAGTAAACTCTCCACATGTTGAGACAGACTGAATTTTAAGACCTTTAGTGGGAGAAATCAAGTTAAGATTTTAGCCTTCTGTAAATGTAAATTTGAGTAGTTTGCAGTACTCAGAGTGTAAAAAGCAAGCCAAATTTGAATGCTCAAATTTACTTTTACTTGTTAGCCATTTATATTCATTATTCCAGCTATAGGCAAGGTTAGAAGGGGGAAACATCAGAGTGAAACTATAAAGTCTATTTTGCAGTAAAATGGAGAAAGCGAAACTGGTAGAAAACATTCACTGAACATCTGGGTCATCTTTTCATAAACTTCTCACATAGTATACCCACAAGTGCTGAGGCCTCCTTAGCTGAGAGGATGCCTAGGTACAACACTCACAGCCTCTGCCTTGGTGGAGGTCATAGGCTTAGAAGGGAAGGAAAATGTAAACGAAATATTAGCAACCAGTGCTATTCCATCGCATGAAACTGCCGAGGCACAGGAAGTACTGAGGGGACAAGATGCATCCTGGCCGAAGCAAATTTTAGGGACAGCTCAAGGAAGGCAGTGACCTATAAGGCTCAGTCCTGGAAGATAAAGAAGAAATATCCAGGAGAAGAAATCTAGGACTTCCAAAATTAGGAAAGGCAATGGCATTGAGAGATCAAAGAGATAGATCGATGTGCTTGTTAAGAGAATGTTGAATAGTTGGTGTGGGTAGAGGGGGTGTGTAAGGCCATAATTACAAATTCAAAAAAGTAGACATTGTATATAATTTTAAGTTCTACCCCAGAGCCTGGTGATAAAAAAAAATCTAGTCTGGGGAAAGATTTAAAAGCATCTTTCTATTTAGATCACTGCCCACGTTAGCTACTCTAGATTTTGTGTTCTAAGAACTAAAAATCCTTCTGGGTATCATCCCATCAAAGAGACATCCCATGATACCATGGGCTTTAAGTGTGAGACACAGTTCTTAGCACATAATGAGCTCAATGTTTGTGTAAATACTATCATCAACATCATTATTTATTTCCAATACTATGAAAACTTTAGAAGACAATTAGCTAAATGCTTTCAGTTTTAAAAATGGAAATTGTGATCCAGAGATAGAAAGTGACTCATCAAAGGTCAACAGTTGATGGGAGTGATACCTTTTATTAGCATTAGAACTTTGCAAAGGGCGATGATATCCATTGTCTCAGACACAGACAAAGTGAAGTAAGGAATGGAGCTGCTATTATCCTTGACATGACAATGGTATACTTCATACTCACTGCTAATCAGAGGCAGAGGCAAAATTTGAGCCTAACTACTGATCCAGTAACCACATTTTCTTGTGGCTCTAGTCAGTAGATCTGCATTCGTTCAGCAACTGACAGATGAATCCCACTTAAGCCTATTCACAACATCCGTATTTCAGTTATCAAGGAGTTTTAGGTTACTTATAAAACTGAGTATTTAAAATGCCTTTTAGATAGGCAGCATTCTAATGTTGTGACAAATAAATTGGCCAGAATAGTTGTTCTAAGGCTTAATTTATTTTTATTGGCAATATAGAATGCTAGGCAAGACTGGACTTCTGAGATGCGATGGCATCTCCTAGCTCAATCACACTGCAAATTTGAGAACTAAATTCAGAGACACGAAATGACTTTCCCAATGTCACTCAGCAAGTATTTGGAAGCTTCTAGCCAAGTGTTCTTCTTAACATGCAGTGCTTTGCCTGCATAGAAAGAGACAAAGGGGAATGGAAGTCGCCAAATGCAAAAAGAACTGTACACTCTACTTTCATTGTTAAAAAGATGCAGTTGAGAAACACATAATTGCTTCTATATGAAAAAGCATCTTAAAGAAAGGAGAAAGTGACAGTTCATAGCACATTTTAATTCTAAGTTGAAAGCAATGCATAGAAAAACACAGGATTTAGAATCCAAGGCCATTTATTTAATTCTTATATCAACAAGTTGCCTATATGTGTGGTCCTTAAACATCCTAAACATCAGTTTCCATTCCCATGAAAGGGCAATAAAAATAATACCTGCTTTGCCTTCTTTCACTGGGTTGTTTTCAGATGGTGATGTAATTCTGTATGGAACATGCTATAAGTCAGTCTGAGGAAGGGGCAGGTGGTGAAAAGGCCTTAGTGATAGTGATATCTGAGCTGAGGCTGACTAGTGATGAGCAGTGAGTCAGAAAGGAGAAGTGGAATGACCTTGTGCAATGGCCCTTGGGTGACAAGACAGAGGTTGTACCTGGAGAGAGCTGCCAGCAGGCCCTTAGCCAGGGAACAAGTACAGGGCAGAAGGACTGGCTCTGCCAGAGGGTCAGAGCTTTGTCCTGCAATCTGTGAGGGCTCTCTGGAGGATTTAAAGCAGAAGTCACTTGAGTTTTAGGTCTTCAGTTGGGATTATCTCTCAACAAATAATATCAACAATGAATTTGAAAGCGACAAGATCAAAGACAAGGCAATAGTTAGGCGGCTCAGGGAAGACCTCTGCTGAGGCAATGTTTATGGAAAAGAAGGGAAATTGGCAAAGTTGAGAGCAATTAAAAAGTCTGAGTCTGCAGACTCTGCTGAGTGATGAAGGTAAATGACTTTCTGTTTTCTGATTATTGGCTGGTTAATGGTGATTCTATGGTGATTCTATGGTTAATGGTGACTTAGAGATATTGTAAGGGTGGGTTGGATGCAAAATAGAATTAGGTTTTGGAAATCCTGAAGAGGAAGTCCAAAAACACACTCTTTAAGGGAATGGACTTTGAGGTCAAGAAGGATGTGGGTTTCAGTCTTAGCTTTAGCACTGTCCGGACGTGTATGAAATCATGATATAAAGCATTGAGACGGAGCCTGGAACATAAAAACAGCTACACAATTAGGTGCAGTATGATGCTGATGGTGGTGGTGGTTGTGGTTAGGGTCATGAGTCGGTGACAGCCACAGATCCAGGTGATCCTCCAAAGGCGAGAGCTCTGAGTATGTCATATTACACTTAGCACACAGATCACAGTGAAAAGATGGAGAAGAATCAGACCACTCGTGGGTCATGTTCATAGTTAGGAAGGAAAGTTGGGGAAGACACAGCCGTTTGGGACAACAATATTTAAAAGAAGGACAGGTGAAGAGAAGTTGACCTTGAGAATAGTTGATAGAGAGCTAAGAGGAGATTTGATTATCAAGCTACAAGTGAGGAATAGCAGTTTTTCACCTCAAGTATAACTTTGATGAGGGCAAAGACTGTGTCATGATATTCTTTATATAGCCAACCACAGTGTACTTCCTGGATTAGTTTAGGTACTAAATAAAAGTTAATTGAGTCAATGAACTTGAATACAATATCATGCTTTCTACGGGCCACCGTACTGGCCTCCACACATCCCCTGTGTTCTGGTTTCAATCTATTTGTATGCAGACAACATAATACCTAATTCAGTGATTCTTAAAACTTTTCATTATATTTTTAGTCCTAGGACTTATGAGACCTTTCATAGCACCAATCTGGTTGTGGGTAGGATTGGGGTGTACAGTTGTGAGTATAGGGATTTACATGTATCTGGTGGCTTGGGGTGACATATATAGAAATTGAATTATGTTTATAGTTTTGAAAGAGGGAGAAGTCAGAGTATCACCAATGTTTTGTTTACTTAATTAATGACTAATTTGCTTCACATAATAAATGTAGTCTAAAACAAACAGGTATTTGGGATAATTATATCATATGTGGAACATGTGAAAAGACAGAAATTTCAAGACAGTCTAAAGGCTTATCAAGAAACAAGGGATAATAATACGGGGTGCTGGGTGGGAAAGGAATGGATGGAAATGGGCAGGGGTTGTGATACTGACTGACTTTCTCCTTAGAACTCTGGAATTCTTTTGGGCTGTCTTCCAAATACCTCTATTATCCCTGCTTGGGTGACAGAAGTCCCACTTTAAGAAATTTAGAACCCTGAGATTCTCTAACAGAGAAAAAAATATGAGTGCTACCTTGCTGGACTAAATATAAAATCATAGATTTGGGAGCTTAGAAAACTATAAGCTGCCCGTTCAGTCTCTTCCCTGGCTTCTAAGATACGTAAATTGTCTAGTTTGTCTTTTGAGAAGGCTGGGTGAAATAAAGTAGAAAACATAAATTTTAGAGCCAAACAATTTGAATTCCAGCAGAGTGACTGCATGTCCTTAGACAAGCTGTTTGCCCCGTTTGAGCTTCCCTTCCTTTTTCATTTATCAAATGATGAAACGTCAAAGTCTAAACTTTTTCCTCCTGGGAGGCCTAAGTTAAATGACTTAAAGAAAGCATCCCACCCAATGTTTATGATGAAGGAGGGAATCAGTGATTTACCCTTTATTCTTCCTATCTGATCTAAGTATAGTCATGAACTAAAGGGTGGATTGAGGATGTGTGAATTCAAACAATCTATACAAAAGTTTATTTCTCACTGATAGTACATGCAGCATAGGGTCAGCTCTACTCTAACGAGTTACTCAACAGCTCAGGAAATCTGGGATCCCTCACCTGGTAGCTGAACCGTCTGAAGTCCCGGCGCTGCATTCCTTCCCTCAATAGGAAAAGAGAAAGCTGGCAGCCCGCACCTGATCTTGGATGTTTTCACTCAAAAATGACACATATCATTTCCACTCACCAAACTGCATAGCCCATTAAGCTTCAGGGACACTTGAAAAATGAGGGAGTACATGGGTATTTGGGGAGCAGTAAACATTTCTGCTAGAGTTATAGAATGGCATCAGGCATTCAGCTGGAACTGTAAATGCCATACATCTAAACCCTAAATTAGAAGATTTGATATAACCCCCATCCCATCCACGACTTTTTTTTTTTTTTTTTTTTTTTTTTTTTTGAGACGGAGTTTCACTCTTGTTACCCAGGTTGGAGCGCAATGGCGCGATCTCGGCTCACCGCAACCTCCGCCTCCTGGGTTCAGGCAATTCTCCTGCCTCAGCCTCCTGAGTAGCTGGGATTACAGACACGCACCACCATGCCCAGCTAATTTTTTGTATTTTTAGTAGAGACGGGTTTTCACCGTGTTGACCAGGATGGTCTTGATCTCTTGACCTTGTGATCCACCTGCCTTGGCCTCCCAAAGTGCTGGGATTACAGGCTTGAGCCACCGCGCCCGGCTCCCATCCACAACTTTTTAAACAATCGATTTATTTCATGCTCAGCTCATGGTAAAGAAGATTTCTGGAACATACACAGATGAACTTACTCACTTTGCTGGACTGAGAACAAAACCAGTGTCTTGCTTTGTTCTGGAGGCTATCTCTAGCCCTGAGCCTTTCGGGGTCACTCTGGAAGGATACCCTGCAGTGACTATTGGCTACAGTCCCCTTCATGTCCCCTTGGTTCCTCATTTCTCTCCTCTCTTCTCTTCTTTTCCCTACTAGTGCCTTGGTCTCTGTGTTTCATCTTTCTGTCTGTCAGGCTGATTAGCATACTTTGACAGATTAAAAGGCTAAGGTCAAACCAACAAACCCCGAAAGAAATGCTGCTAATTATTGTCCTATGTTTTTAAAATACTTTTGCTCTTCAAAGAATTTAACAAGGAATAAAATTCAACTCTGTATCCCAGGGGTTGTTTTAATATTGTATTAAAAAAAATAAGTCCCTTAGCGCTCTGCATTCCATGTGGCGGGAGAGCGCTGAACCGCCGTGGGAGCATCAGTGGTAATCGCCTCCACTTCCCAGGCGTCTCTAAAGTGACACAAAATGGCAAGCAGAGTCTTGCCAGCACTGCCATACAGCGGTCCATGGAATGACGCTGCATTCGCATTCATACACCATATCCAAAGACAGGAAGTGTAGCTTGTAACCCAAAGAGACAGGACAGTTCAATGGCTAGGGCACAGATTCTGATGCTGAGCTTCCTTGGTTTGAATCCCAGTCTCATCCTTTGTGAACTGGGAGATGTCAGGGCTGTTGTTAATTCTCTCTATGCTCTGATTTCCCGACCCATACAATGGAGGCTTGGTGATAATAACAGTGCCTATCTCATCAGGTTGTTGGGAGAACTTAGAAGAATGGATTTGGAAGGATGCCTGAGCTACAGAATTGTTCCTCAGTAATTCCTTGGCTTGATGCTCCCACTGCTTTGTTTTATGACAAAGCAGTTAACCACTTTGATGCTCAGAAGTATACTACATACATTGTCTCACTTCTGAAGAATTAGTCACCTGACGGATATGCAAGGTAACATGGCCAGCCCACCTCCACTGCAGGTAAATCACTCCGGGGCCCCCAGACACCACTGATTCGAAGCATCATCAATCTTGCTTCAGCCCTGCTATGAGCCGAGGCTAGGATGATGAGGGTCAGGAATGGAGAAGCATAGTCCTACTCACCCTCCAGATTTTTTTTTTTTAATCCGTTTACAAGATAATGTAGTCAAATTTATTGTGCTGCCCCTTCAACGACTGAACAGTTCTGTGATGAGCAGTGGCTCACTACCAAGTGGCTCATGGCAGGGTAGGGGCAGGCCTGAGAAAGAGCAAGCTGGGGGTGGGCGGGTGGAAATGCAGGCGAGTGAGAGGAGCGAGGAAGAGGCGAAAGCACTCAACTCGAAAGCTAATTACTCCACATATTTTGAAAGATAAAAACAGGATAGCCTCCAAGTAAGAGGCATCTAATAGCTCAAGAAAGTCTCCAGCGAAGTCGTTCACTACAGGTGAAAGGCCCAATTACCAGATCAAGTGGCTACATTATCAAAAATTATTCTATTGATTTCAGTGAGGTGAGTTTCCCTGTGATGATTACCACCATCTGAAATCTCCTTTCCTGCTGATTTGGAACACGCCGCCCCGTCTCCGTGCTTCAAGTTGTTCAAGATGCGTTCGCATGTGTGGGTAAGCACAGTTCAGCCTGCTGTGAGAGTCTGGTTAGCACAGGCTAGAAAGGCAGGCGGGCCGCCACGTGCCCAGGGCACTGTCACCGTTAAGAAATTCGGTGCAACTGGATGTCATTTGCATAGGAACTTTCTGAGTTCTGGATTTCCCATGATGCTTCCTACAATGCTCCCCTACTTGGGAAAAAGGCCCCCATGAATCCAAGGTGAACTTGCAAACATCAGTGGTCACAGCCTGATAGCAGAGAGACAAAGCGCTGAACTTCACACCTGAGCCCCTTAAGGATGTACTGTGGTCTAAATTGGAGGGAGGTGGGGCGTTGGGAAGAGAGATCCTTCTAATTTCTTTTAAATTACCCAGTGCTTTGTATTTGTGAAGAATATTGTGAGAAAAAGAGCATTTACTAGAACAAGGTTCCAACCAAGTAAAAACTGGAAAGGAATCTTAGAAATCATTTACTTTCTAGGAGAATGGAATGTTCTTTCCACAAATTTGAATATAATGCCATTTTAATAGTTCAGCCAGACAATTTCCTTAAGAATGCTTTTTTTTCTTTTGATCCAGAGATGGGTGGACAATTTCCACTTCCCAGTGGATAAAAAGGGTAATGAATTCCATGCCTATCTTCCCTCCTATGTCTACCCATGTTTCTATTTCCTGGATACTGTTCTTGGATTCACAGTCGGTTAATGTTAAACCAGGCTGGGACAGGATGTCTTGCAGTTAATGTTTGAACCAAGGCCAAGAGAAAGCACCTTTCTGGTGCTGGTGAACTTCCACCCCCAAAGGGCCCAGGGAGCGCTACTGTGTCCACGAATAAAAGCACCAAGGCAGGGCAGTGCAGTGGAGCTTTAAACCAATTATTCCTGCATTTGCTGTCCATTGGTGGCCTCCTCCTTCCTGGGACTCCTCAGGCTGATGCCGAACATATTCAAATCTTCCCCTAAAAGGTTTAGCCTAGGTTGCTTCTTCAGTACTGTTTGAACATTAAATATGCAAATAATCATCATTACACTTCCAACAATTACACATGTTTGCGAGCACCGTGTCAAGTGCTGGCAGCAGAGCAATCATTTGTAAAGACAAATATTCCATTCCAAGAGATGTCATGCTGCTTAGAAGATTCTTTTTTGTATTAGTAGCCACACTGCTGTTTCATAAAGTGTGCAAATGAACGTGACAATGCTGCCAGGAGCTGCCAGTCCCTTCCCTTCTGCAGAGCAGGTGCCAATCACCCATCCCACACAGCAGAGGCCTGGCCTCGAGGCCCAGGGACACTGAACATGGCGAATGTGAGCAGGCTCTCCCACGAGGCTCCCGGGTCAGCTTCCCCCTCCTGCGACCCCTTCCCCTACCATCCCGCTTCTCTAAGGGGGCCTCAGGCCTTCAGAATATTTTAATTCTTGATTTCTGACTATATTATCATGTGTTTGTAACAGATGAATTGTCATTTGTAGCTCTGAGGTGATGTGAAAAACTGCCTGGAACCACAGGCCTGGTGTCGCAGCCGGGTAGGAATTCTTTTCTGTGCGTTTTTACCTCTCCTCATTATTGTTTCCTTTATGCCCCTCCCTTCCACTTGCTCCCTGCCTTTCCCCTCCTGGTTTTTCACGTAGTTATGGATAATTGTCACCATTTACTTTTATCGCATCCAAAGTGGCAGCTTAAAGGGGCCTGGACTTGAGTCAGAACTAATCTTGCCTTCTCCCGAAGTAGGAAAATCCCAAGTCTTGCAGGGCTCAATTGATAACCCTGCGCTTCTTTACCATGAAAGACGGATGGCTCTGGCAAGCTTGGGAGACTGCAGATAATGGGATTGACTTGGTACTTAAATCTCAGTGAACCAGGACAGCATAAGTAATTAGTGAATTGGATCCATCCTGGGGTGCTAATGATGGCTAAGTCTGCCCCCACGCCATTCTGAAAACGGCAAGAGGCACATCCATCTCATGCAGATAAAAACCAAGGGGACACTGCTCACAGACACCATTTATTCCTTCTTTAGTGCACAATTTATCCTAGAAGGGAAAAAAAATCTAATTTTCCTCGAATGATACCCAGAAGACCAAGTGACCAGGCTCCCACCAGAGTTCATTTTGATCACAATACTGAGGCTGTTTTTTAATTAAGAAAGGCTAATTAAGAGAAACTCTACATTTATCTTCTTATCTACTTGTCAGCATAGACTCCCAGACATTACCTATATTCGTTTACAATTTGGTTACTGGCTTTCTATCAGTGAGCCAGTGATGATTCTTGGTTTATATCAAGGTCGGTACATTATAAGGATTTTGATAGTGTTTTCAAGAGTTGAATAAACACAAAGATAACTTTTAGAACAGTAGATCCTGGTTTACGCACACACACACATATATGTATGTAAAATACTAGTTACATGATGTGTCTTTATGTTTTTCCTCAGTCAATTCAAGTGTAAGTCATGTGCATACAGTCTGGCCTTCTTGCTCATTTTTCTTTTTACCCAGAGTGATGGCACTTTATCGGGATAATTTAGATAAATGTCTTTTCATGGAGTTCACTTATCCTTCCAGCAAACATGATCGACAAGGAGCCACGATAGACGAATGACATTGCATTTTGATCAAACGTATGCTCTGTCAATGTAGGAGACTCTCAAGGTGGTCATCTTCCGTTTTCTTTCTTTTTTCCACCTAATTTGATCAACATTGACAACAACTGAAGCATCCACAAAATGCAGTTTTGTGGAGAGGACCGGGGCTTCTAAGAATGAAGAGTGAAAACCTGAAGCAAATGGATCTCAACTCACAAGTGAGTAGTAATCCAACGTGCCAGCCTGGCAATTCTTATGTAGATTGATCAGAAATAAATGTGACAGACTGTGCCTCTCCATTTCCCAGTTTTGTCATGGCAAAGGGGCCCTAGAGCCAAAAACAAGCCCTGCCTTTTTAGTTCCTTTGAGTCCAACTCTTCTGCAGTGCTTTCTTGCCTTTCTTTGAATGTTTCATTTGGGGGCCAGCTGGAGTTATTACAGATAACAAGATAAGCCAAAATAACTGGTTAGTAAGAAGCTTTCTTGAAACTAATCTTCCTCTCTACCCCCTCCACCAATCCAATCCTTTGTTTTGTTTTGTTTTAATGTGAGGTTTCTTTCCATGACCCTTAGTTTCATGGTGACTGGCTTCTAAGGAGACATGTTTGTGTCTGCATATAGAACACACACACATCAGTGCATTTTCATATCAAGGACTGATTTCCCTGTGACCCTTCTTAATATTTAATATTTCAGGAGAAAGCTGATTAGGTGAGCACTAATTTTCCCTTCCCAATCTGTAACTGATTGGTAGTATTTAGACTTATACAAGATGAAAGGGGACAGGATCTCACTAAGGAGAGTGTGGAGTTCGAGGAGAGAGTGAAATTTAGTTTCTTCTTGGCACGCACGAAGTTCTGATTTGACTTTTTCTAGATGTGGACTTTCCTAAGTTTTAGTATGTCTGAAATTTGACTTTCATTTTTAAACTGGACTAGCTCTTATCAATATTCATGATTCAGAAGTGTCTGTCTCCCTTGAGCAAAGAAAGTTCATGTTGATCATATGAGTTTGCAGAGAAGCAATCTCATTATGCGTGTGTAAGAGATATTTATGAGTATTGCTTGAAACAGTTTTTCACTTATCAATAAGAATATGGAGTTTTATTCTTAAAATATGTTGTTATCATAATTCATTTCTACCTATACCAAGGAATAACGTAGACTAATAAGTAACTACAGTTTTTCCAACTATCGCTCTTCATATAAATGTATAGTTTCAGAATTCAGTGTGCCTGCACAATAAAATTTTAAAAACATGTTTTACAATTATTTTGAAAGAACTAGTGACTTGTTAAAAATGTCATTTTAAAATTTTAAATATGGCATTATGCGCAAGAGGACTTGAGCTGAGAAAAAAAATACATGTATCTCTTCTGAAAAAAAGTGGAACTTCTATAAGGTATTTCTGTGGATAACTCATATGTTCAACTTATTTAAGAAAACCTCCATCAAAAAATTTACCAGATATTGAAAGCAAATACATACTCACATTTGACAGCAAAGTGTGTAAGTTCCTTGATGTTGCTGTCCGATTGCCTAGGTATGAATTCTAGCCTCACCACTCAATAGCTGTGTCTTCTTGGGCGCCTTCCATCGCATCTCTGTTACTCAATTTCTTCTGCAAAATTAGAATAATAATTGTACTCACCTCATTGGGCTTTTGTGGGATTAAATCAATATAGTATCTCGCATAGGTTAAGCACACACACAAGTTGTATCTTATTAATAAAGGTGAGTTCTATTTTTTCCTGTGAATAAAAGATTTTATATTTCTACCAAAAACTCTAGGGTTCATTTTTCTAAAGAAAGTAGAGCCATTTTACAGATAATATTTGTACAGTGCTGATGCTGCTGTTCCTAAAATGCATGAACCCTGTGGTTAGACTGTGAGACTCTTGTAGGTCTAGACCAGGGTTTGTCAGCCCTGCATCCTCCTCAACCCTCCTGCAATGCCCTGCTCATAAAGTGCCTCCATTTAAGGAAGCTTCCTTTCCAACTTCACCCATGGAAATGTGCCAGGAACTGGCAGGGGTTGGGAATTGTGTGTTCGAGTTTATGTCTATTCAAGGAAGAATGTGTTCTACACCTAGTCCCTGTCCCCTGGAATCAGAATACATCTAATAAATGTGACATTTACTGACATAAAATCTGATTTTGTTAAAAGTTCATCACTGAAATTTAAAAACTGGGGCTTCCCTTTAACATAGTACCAATTGTGAAAAAATTCTCTAATTTTGTATGGTCCTAACTGTGGGTATGTACATTAAAGAGACAAATGGAAGGTTATCATAATATTACCTTATTATAGTCAGGAATTAATGGCAAGATGGAAAGCAATATCTTAGATATAAATTTTGTTTTTTTAATGTTTGTTTGTTCCTTTTTTTAAAAAAAAAATTGTTAAATAGAGGGGCACTAAAAATGATTCCTGCATTTCTTCATAGATCAATGTGCACAGTAATAAAAAGTTTTAGTATTTTTAAATTTTAAGGAGAAAATATTAAATAAGAATTTTAATGTATTTCACATGACAGCTTTGTTATCAAAATTCATCATTTTTCAAATTTGATATTCATCGTAGAAGAGATTTAGACTGGCATAATTGTAATGTAGCGATGACTACATTGCTTTTTGAACTTCCCCAGCCATAAATGGAGAATCCCTTTACTTCATGAGAAAACTGGGCCTTTAAACAGGATCCTGGCAGGTGGAATAGTCCCTCTGAAGAGTAGGGTTACATGGGCAACTTAGATGAAATCTATGAAGTATTCTTTCTATGAAAGAGACCAAGAGAATGGTGGCGAGAGAAAATGTGAGTGAATGATTAAATGAACTTCAGAAGCATTTTCATCTGGGAGACAAGTGTGAAAGGAGGAATAATAAATGACTCCCTGCCTTTCTAGAAAACGGTTGGTATCCATTGTCTATTCTGGAAGCCATCTGATAGCCCATGCCATCCACCAATGGGCATAGAAAAGTTTACATAAAAGAAAAGGGGTCAACCCAGTAGAGAGAAGAGGCTTAGCCAAAACAAACTAAAATGCTTCATTTCACTAAGATTTGATTAATAGGATATTAGACACCTAAGACCGCTGAGACAAGAGCTAACTAGCCTTTAGCAAACTGTGCTGTGAATCATACTTCACACATCAAGATGTGAGGTAATGAGATTCTCAAAAAGTACTACATTTAGAAACAACCCCTTAAACTCGAACACACAATTCCCAACTCCTGCCAGTTCCTGGCACATTTCCAAGGGTGAAGTTGGAAAGGAAGCTCCGTGCTGTTTTTTTTAGGGGTAGTTTTTGTTTGTTTGTTCCTGACCACTGATAGCATGAGCTAGCAGCTGGTGTGAGAATAAAGGAAAATATGTGTGTATTGGCAGCAGACAATTTATAACATGGCGTGATTATTCTCCCAGAGTCTTAAACATCAGAGCTTATGGCTTAAAAAATAATAATTCACAAGGACAACTTTACAACTGCACACTGAAGGTTTTTTGCTGCTGTTGTGTGATGTAGAATTTTTTTAAATCTAAGGGGAGGGGCCCGTAAAGATTGGTGTGAATTTGTGACCAACATGGTTCATAATTGATCAATCTTGTACATTTAAAGTTTTTCTTAAGGATTTTGCAGCCATCACAGGCCATTTTTAGCCAGGGAGTCAGCACTGGGTAAACCTACATCTCCACCTAGTGGTCTAAGGGAACAGTTAATTACTTTCTACAACAAGGAAACCAAGATTTAGTCATCCTTGGCAGGCAGCGTGAAAGCCCTAGGTCGCTGTGCAGTTGAAGTACAGTATTTAAAGATAACATTTTAATCTCAGAATATTCTTAATTCCTTTCCATTGCCCTCCATATTTTCCTTCTCCTCAACCCTAAAACTGACATTATTAGATTGCAAAATAGCTGAAAAATATTCCTCCCACTTTATTTTTCATTCTTGCACTGTGCTCAAAGACTTTGACCAAAAACTCATTTGAGTAGTGAAGGATCATCTTTGAGGATCTCCCCCCCGCCGTCTCTGCTTCTTATTCTTTGCCAGCTCACTTTTGGCAGGTGTCCCCATAGTGAGAGAGACCAAACAGAAGTTTCCATACAAATGTCTCAAGGCTTATTTTCAGTCTGCTAGAAAAATTACTTATAATGCCCCGGCACCCCACAGGTTAATGAAGGGGCCACCTCTGCACTCCCCATCCCAGGTCGTCCCAAACAGAGAAGCCATATCAAGACGCATTCTCATGCAGCAGATTCTTAGCTCTTGGCACCTGGCTTTCCCATTAAGCCCTGACCCCTGTGCTAAAAACGAACCAGTTGAACCACAGTAATATATCTAAGGCTTATATGATTTGAATAATCAATAAACAATTAAGACTGTTTGCTTCTTTAATACCAAAAGGACATTTGAATTTGGTCACAGTTAAAAGGAAATAGTTTGTTTTGCTTTTAATTTGATTTGCAAGATTACAGAGCATCTGCTCCTCCGAGATGTCATTTCAGCCAATTATACAGATTCTCCTCTAGTCGCTTTCTCACCACTGGATTCATCATTGGTATCATCCACACTGTAGTGAAATGTAGAAGCCGGGTTTTTTGGCTGGAATATGTCTGGAAGATTTAAAGCTAACTAAGGGAGTCATTGCTTGCTAATCCCTGTAATTAAGCACTACTTGTGGGAGGGTATATTACACTGATTGAGGCTGTTGCCACGTATTGGTCCTAAAAATGTTTAATAATCCTACCCTGTAATGATGAATTTTTTGTACCTGTTAATTAACACCCACTAACTTATATAGAAGGCAGAAAAAAAGTATGAATTGTCAGTTTGCTTCTACTCTAGACTATCTTTCTCTAAACCTCGTGTTCCGGAATGTGGTTCCTTAAATTGCAGGAAAGCATCGTATGCTAAAAAATGGAGAGAGAAAGGTTAGAACAAGGGGATTCTTAGAGTATTTTTGATTTTCTCTATGTTGAGAGCAAAAGATATGCAATTCTTTAGCTTAGACATTTAAATTCATCTGCTGTCATCATCTGCATTGCCATTAGGACCGATCAATAACACAGCAACTTTTTCTTATAACTCTCCACTTATTTCTCAAAATACTGCACTGACTGTAGGTAGGAGAAATTTTGCTTGGTTTGACTGTTAATGTATTCTCAATATTATGATCTTTAATTAAGTAAGAACTGTAGTTTACCATCTTTTTGCCTGATTTTTATAAAATTACATTGAAATAATCAACACAACCTCAGTCCTTGGGCATCCTACGACTTTTCCCAGGCCCAGACATCGGCAAAGTGACCCGAACATGAGGCAATCAAACTGAGGACACTTTAACCTTCCACAAAAGGACCAGTTCTGAATAAAGGACCAAAGAGTCAGACAGATTCTCAAAGACTCTGTCACAGTGAAAGAGACTGGTTTTAGGTAGAGCAGGTGAGAAAAAGTCTTTTGTGTGTATGGGAGCTACACCTGACTGTAGGCTCCTTGAAGTCTACACAAAAGTCAGTCTCCCCTCGTTAAGCCTGTGAATTTGATGCCCTCCACTGAGTGAGCTAGGACGACCTAGTGGTGTGCAAACACAGCAGAGATTTCATTAGGGCTCACAGCAGAACACACACATGTACACACATACACATACCCAGTCACATACGCATGCACACTACCTTTTCAGATCATCAGCCTAACATTCAGTGACTTCCTAAGTTAACCCAATTGTGAACCTTGTATTTTAAGATCGTTAAGTACTTAAGTAAGGCTTGTAAATGTCACTCCATGGGTAATTTATAAGCTTGGACACGTGGGGTTGCTTTTTGAATCTTACTACCTCCTGCCTCTCTCCCCACACCTATTGATCTAAAGGGAGAGGACGTGAAAGTTTCCCTGCAATCAAATCCGCCCATCTACCAACACTGTTATTAGCAAGGAAGAGATGTGGGGCATTGCTAACAAGTTTTTAAACTCCAGAGTTAGTTCCATGGTAAAAGTCTTTCCAATTTATAATAGCTGACTCTTCTGGCCCCTGAGATAATGGTTACACTGCTTCTTCTGCTGTCACAAGGTGTCACTGTTAGGCAGGGACCTAGTGTAGCCTGGTGGGCACTTGTACATTATGGGGTAGATGCCTGCCATGGCTCACATCCCTGCTGGTTCTGTGGCAATGTCTCATGCTGGGCTCCAAGGGCAGAACTCTGTTGGTACCCACTGGATGCTCAGTTCTACCAAGTCCAAGGATATCATAAGTAATGAGCAAAAGGGCTTCCAAGCTCAGGGCCCCCACTGAGGAGGTCTTGGGTTCCTGTCATCAGCACTGAACTCTTTCTCCACATATCAGGGAACATAAATTTCCCACATTGAACAACACTCCCCAAGGGGACGGATCCCCTCTCCAGAACCCCCATATATCAAGGGCTCTTACAAAAAGTTCACGCTTCAGTGAGCCAAAAAGATTCTACCTTCCCCTAAGGCATGGAACCCAATCTTCATTTATACAACAAAGAGTAGATTATTCCCTATACAAAAAAGAAAATCTGCTCTCTGACTGGCGTGATTTTTTAAATTCTATACCTCCTAACTTCTATGTCAAGTATTATTAATCTACTCTAAAATGCTCCAGTTCTTTACCATAGATTATATGCTTCTCTGTTAATAGTAACTGAAACTTCATTCTCTGACTCCTAAGCAATAGCTTGCTGCAACTTATTTTGTAATGAACATAAGAGCCAAACAGCAAGGCTCAGCCTGTCTCATCACCCAAAAGCAGGCCTTCGGCAGGAGCTGGGTGGCTTCCTTGTTCCATCAGTGGAAAGTTCTAGTCTAGAAAGAAGCTGCCAGCCTTTGAAGTCCAAAACTGGAGGAGAGGAATTCCAACAAAACCCTACACCAAGAAGCAAGCCCTGTGTGGACAGAAGGACCCAGTACACTTTGTAAGTGTTTTCCACTATCATTTGCTTCTCTCTCTCTCTCTTTTTTTTTTTTTTTTTTTTTTTTTTTTTTTGAGATAGAGTCTCACTCTGTTGCCCAGCTGGAGTGCAGTGGCATAATCTTGGCTCACTGCAAACTCCACCCCCAAGTTTCAAGTGATTCTCCTGCCTCAGCCTCCCAAATACCTGAGATTACAGGCACACACCACCATCCTGGCTAATTTTTGTATTTTTCATAGAGATGGGGTTTTACCATGTTGGGCAGGCTGATCTCGAACTCCTGACCTCAAATGATCCACCCACCTCGGTGTTTGGCTTTTATTTGTTTGTTATGTTGTTCCTATCTTTGTGTAAGGAAATTTACTGCCTCAATGAAGGAATGTAAAATGGAAACCAAAAGAATTCAGTAACTCACCAACGTATTTCAAAATACAAACCATAACTCCAGAGGTGTGGCAGGGTTCCCACATCACTGCAAGAAACCCAAACTGGAAACTCCACAAAAAAATAACAAAAGAACAAATTAAGAACATTGTAGAAATCAAGGAGAAGAGACTGAATCTATTTCCAGTGCCAAGACATTCCAAGGAGCAGGCAAGACACTGCCCCATAAAAAAAAAATTATTAAAAGTATGTAAAAAACTGTCCACTTCACAAAGTCAGCGATTTGCTCCTGAAATCTCACGATGATTCGTGCATGTCAGGGCGGGAGGTGGGGAGCCTAGTGTTTTCTAATATCAAATGTCTTTCTTGTGAGGATAGGCACTAAACAGTGAATTTTCTATTTGCTATACCTGGAGCTACTAGAGCTCAGCGGAGTGGTTTAGAAAAATTAAACAGGATAGTCACTTTCTTCTCCTCGTTCCCTAAGTAGTCCTTCAGACCCCTACAGAATTGAAAGCTGTAATATGTTTGGAAGTACTAGATGGATTGAATGGGAGAGAAGTCCAAATTTTGTGATCCCTATCTAAGGCAAACTGTATGAGCAAACACTTGGCTCACAGCTCTGGTCATTTTCTCCAGTTCCCTCAGAGAAATGCTAGGTGCCAAGAGTACTTCCTAAGTCGTTTTCTAGTGATCGTCTTGAAATCCCAGTACCTACATGCTGATGGATATTATCAAGCCTTGGGAAATACCATTACCAGTCCCAAACTGAATCACAAAGTCTTGAAGTAGGACATGGGAAGGAACCCAACACACACCTAAATACTGGACTAAATTTTGTAGTTTTCTGCTCATGGTTGTTCTAGAAGAGCAAACAAATTACAGTTTGAGGAGTTTGAAGCAGTGGTAGCCTCTCAACCTTAATGCTTTATTGCCTTGTGGTTGTTTATAACAAGCATCAGTACATACACTATTTATTTTTCTGTCTCTTCATCTATATTTTGATTGGTTAAGAGCAACAATTACTGCTTTTCTTGGCATCTCTAATGGTTATTGTAATGTGTGTCTTGGTTGATGCTTGGTAAGTATAAGTTGAATTAATTGTTCTTAATAAAAATGAGATACAACAGGAGTGGATCTTATTAACTCTTGAAATGTGCTGCTTTACTGTGTCATTTATTTTATGAGAGAGTGTGTGTGTTGAGTATTTTAAGTCTCTGTTGCTCTTCTAAAAATTGAACAGGATCATTTAAATGGATCATGGACTAAAAAGAGATTAGAATGAATAAATTCTCAAAATCTAAGAATTATTCCCTCACTTCTTGCATGCACTTACTTCAACAAGACTAACATTATTTGAATCAATAGTCCTGGAATTACTAAGATCTGATTGCTTAGAATAATGTTAAGGCTCATGCTAAAAGTTCTTCATGACAATAACTCAACAAACATTATCAACCTCAACCATCATTTTAAGCACTTCCAAATATTAGCATAACCATACGTCCTCATAAAAGCAGAATATACCAGAGTATGCTGACTCATTAATGAGTCCTCTGAAAGAGCAGTCATATAGATACCTTTATTTCTGTCCTCTCTCAAGTTGAAAATCATCATAAAACCATAATGGCTTTGAAGTTGTGTTTTTATTATTTTCTGTTTATTTTTCATATTATGTTCAGATTTCCCCCTTCACCCTCCAAGGTCTCAAACTTCTCCCATGAATTTTCTCCAGCACATTTGTACATACAAAGTTACAGAGAGCAGGGCTGAGCCATGGCATTTCTTTTTTCCATCTTCTTCCTTATACGCTTCTGCCTTTCCCCCCCCCAAATTTTCAGATCAAAATGAAGAAATGTAAGCTTTAATATTCTACAAGAATCCTGTCTTTGCCTCACAGTTATGACAAGTATTCCAGAGTTTGTGGGAAGGAGGAGAAACAGGGCACCTCGGGGGTGGGCACATTGGGAAAGGTTTGCAAAGCACTCAAGGCGTGAGGTGCAGTGGTTAAGACCACTTTTCAGCTCACTGCAGCTCATCAATGGTCTCTCCTAGATTCCTTGTCTTTATAGTGGAAAACAAAATCGTACTTGCTGTGAATTAAATGAAATGATGCATATGGAGCACCTAGTTCGGCCTCACCGAGCTGCAGACGCTGGCCAAGAAGACGATCAGTTCTGTGGTCATGGATGACTTAGGATACCTCAGTTAACACATACTTTTAGACATCCCTCTATTCTGTCTCATTCTCATTCTCATTCTTATTCTCTCCCTCCCCTCCCCTCACTTCCCTGGTCCCTTCCCTCCCCCAGCCCCTGTCTCCCTTTCTCTCTTCTTGTGCCATTTCTTTTCCATCTTTGTTGTTTCTCTCCTATGTCTTAACTTCTAATTCAAGATGTTAATCAGCAGGTATATTCAATTTAAAAAAGAATCTTGCCATGTTTGTGCAGTGAGTTGAACCTATACCTAACATTTTATTTGTCTAAAACTCTAAATATGAGCAGACGGAGCCCTCAGAAAGATAGAAGTAAAACATTTATTGCAGTTGCTTAAAGGGAAACGCTCCTACTCAGGTGCCTTCCTTGAAAACAGCAAATGTCTTTATGGATATTAATATTAAAGCAAATGCCTTTCTGAATATTGAACTTGCAGACCTACTCTTATCGTGTGCCAGGCACTGCTTTAGGAACAGGGTCATTTCATCACACAAGACCAAGTTGTGATGCCTGTGCCTCAGGTACTCCTCACATTGACCCTGCAAAGTCAACGTCATCCCAAGAGGAGGAAACTGAATGAGCAAAATCAAGGTTCACACAGATTCAGCCATGTAACCCAAGAGAGAACTGAGCCTAAAATTAGGTCTGTTTGACTCCAAGGTCACATGTTCCCATTAAGTATTTGAAAGATAAAATTCACATCTCAAGACAAATGGTCTAAGTAACCTTCTAGACACCTGAGTAGAGATTTATTTTCCGGAATCTAACCACATTCCAGTGTTGTAGCTTGAATTTGATATCCTGACTTTAACTGTATGAAATAATCTTTTCACCCAGATTCACAAGCTATACCTGGAAGAGCTAAGTGTGCCCGACGACAAAGTGTTCTTAACCATGGCATACTGTTACATCTGCCTGCATCTGTATCCCATGCTCAAAAGTACCAGGACCCAGCCAGGAATACTAGGTGAGTATGCATGGCTGTTTCTCCCCTGTGCATTTCCTGAACCGCTTCTTCTCTTAGGTCAGCCAAACTCTGCTACAGTCTTCTCTTCCAGTCACTCTTCTTTCGTAAATTTCACTTTTCAAGTCATAATACTATAATACTTTCCTTCCTTAATTATGGCGTGGAAACACAGTCCTGAGACATGCTGCATGTTGAGACTGTGATTCATTAGCACGGGTGATTGTGGGAACATGTCCTCACCTCTCATCAGCAATTGGAATGTGGATTCTCTTGCTGTTTAGTTTTCCACAATCTTTATGAAATAAAATGCAATATTCGTTTCTAAGGCTTTCCTGAGCAACTGTCTTCTAATGGGAAAACTTTAACAAAAAAGTATGTATCGCATGCCAAATAGCTAACCTCACTCTT
>NW_016107517.1:1248513-1281211 GCF_001604975.1 Cebus imitator
GAGTTGAAACATCATTTGCAAGATGGATGTGCTTCTTTGGCGTTCCAACAAGAAAATGCCTTGGGAGCTGAGCCCGTTTTTACAGCTAACAGGCCCCAAACCCTTGCTCATGTACTAGGGATTGGGTGGTTGGTGGGGGGCGGGGAGCTCAGGGGGAGATGCCAAGAAAACCATTGTGTTCCAGAAAGAGGTCACCCCAGAAGAACTTCTCCAATATCACCTTTCCACTCAAGTCAAGATGAAAACAGAAGAATCAATGTTTGGGAATGTGGTTTGGAAGGATCTCACGCTGCTGTTTTGAAGTGGTGCGTCCCTCAGAGAGGATGGTTAGCATGGTGCAGTGACTGGCTCGCAGCCTGTGGCCCTCATGCCAGCGGCGGCAGCAGCATCTGCTGGGAAATTGCTAGTAGTGCAGATTCTCAGGCTCCACCACAGACTTGCGGAGTCGGAAACTGAAGTGGGGGAGAAGAGAGTGTTCTGTGTTCTAACAAGCCTCCCAAGTGGCTCTGATGCACACTCAATTTTTAGAAACAAAGTGGCTTCTACCCCTGGTATTAGTAAAACCTGTGGTTGAATATTTCCCTCTTAACCCTCCTCAACCCCCATACTACCAAGCTGACCCTTGCTGAGTGATATAATCATCTCGTTCTCCTCCTCTATGAAAAAAAAAATAATAGTACTTATTTCATAGACGATGTAAGAACACATTGAGAAAAAGACATATAAATCGTTTGCTCCAGTGCATGGCATAAAATAAGCAAACAGTGCAGTACATATTATGTATTATTATAACTAAATAGATAAAGTTTAAATAATCTAGATATAGACTGCAAATGCATGAAGGAAAAAGTAACATTTTAAATGATGCATTTATAAAAGTCAAGGCAACTTTCATTAAATTTGGGTGATTAAAAGTAATTGTATGTGAAAATCATTTTTTTCCTCTCCTGTCAAAGAAAGATGAACTTTTTGAGGGAGTGCTACATGTCAGGGGCACCTTTTGAGCATTGCTGTGAAGTCCCTGGGCCCCTCCTTTTGCTCTGTCTGCTGCAGCAGGGACTACTCTGAGCAGACGTTCGTCAGTTCTGCCAGGTACAATGCTCAGCACCTGGTCCTTGCACCAGGGCTACCCCTCTACCTCTTGCTTCCTGCTCTGTGGTTTCTCTGACTTTGTGGCCACAGAAGGCCTAGAAAGCTAGCCAGCAGTCACCAAATTCATGACCATGAAGCTACCAGAGATGGGTGGGAGACAGAAGTCAGCAGGTTTCTCTCTTCGTCCACTAGATGAACGGTTCTGACACACATTTCAAAACACCCTTGTGAAGGTCAAGTGCCAACTCAGTAAGACATCTTTGGATTTGTTTTCTTTGCCTCCCTGCTGCAATTCCCACCCATCTTGCCCTCTACTCTTTCTCCCGGGGCTCACTTCCAAAGTAAGCCCCCTACATCTAAAAGGTAATCCCAGCCTCTGTTAGAAGACATAGGATATGTCAGTCAACTTCAGACAAAAGGAGTAATAACATAAAAGTTGATTTTTTTCAAAAATATTTCCAATAATTCTGGATATAGAGCCAGGATCCTTAAGCTGAGATCAATGCATGCATTGCATATAGTTCCATAAAGCAACTGAAAATTTATCCAAATTTTGTGTATGTACATTTTTCTATACGGTATTTTCAGTAGCATTCAATGGTATCTATGATTAAACAAAATTAAATTTACTGTTCATGTGAGTGACGACATATTTCATTACAGTACATTTGAAGGACTCTAGATTCTTTTGGAAGATTTGTATTTCAAAATGTTATAGATTATTTGAAATGGATGAGAGGTCATTGAGGGCTTGTCTTCTGTTTGATTGTTTTTTTGCTCTGAGGATGTGACCAATCATTCTGTTACTTTTATATCTAAATATCAAGTTTTCGTTTGGGCCAGTACAACCCTTTGGTCTCAACTTAAGCCTCTACCCATCACCAACATCATGTTCTTTCACCTTTGTTGATGTTTGTATTACTTTGCTATTAGTGCTTGTATTTGTCTGTTTTCATGCTGCTTAAAAAGACATATCTGAGACTGAGCAATTTACAAAAGAAAGAGGTTTAATTGAACTTACAGTTCCACATGGCTGGGGAAGCCTCACAATCATGGTGGAAGGCAAGGAGAAGTAAGTCACGTCTTACATGGACGGCAGCAGGCAAAGAGAGAGCTCGTTCAAGGGGACGCCCCTTTCAAAACCGTCAGATCTCATGAGATTTATTCACTATCATGAGACCAGCATGGCAAAGACTTGCCTCCATGGTTCAATTACCTCCCACTGAGTCCCTCCCACAACACACAGGAATTCAAGATGAGATTTGGATGGAGACACAGCCAAATCATGTCAATGCTGTAACAAATTACTGCAATTTTATGGTTTAAAACAACATACATTAGTTCTCATACAGTTCTGGAGGGTAAAAGTCTGAAATGTGTCTCCTGGGCTAACACTAAGGTGGTAGATAGGTTGCATTTCTCTGAAGGCTTTGAGAAGAGAATTAATGTCTTTGCCTTGTTCAGTTCCTACAGGCCACCTTTATTCCTTGTCTTGTGGCCTTTTCTGGGCCTCACTGTAGCCTCTTGCTTGTGTCATCACTATTTACATTGACTTCTACTTCCCTCTTACAAGGACCCATGTGATTATATCAGGCCCATCTGGAAATCCAGGAAAATCTCCCCATCTCAAGATCTTTAAGTTAACCACATCTGCAAAGTCGCTATTCACAGGTTCTGGAGGTTAAGATGTGGCTATCTTTGCAGAGTTACCACAGTGTTCTTTGACCATGCCAACAGCACTCTACCACAGGTCAGAACGTGCTGTTCTCTCTCCCTGGCCTGTTCTCCCTCCTGTTATCTGCATGGCCAACACCCTCTCTTCATTCAAGTGTCTACATAAATATGACTTCCTCAAGGAAACCTCCCATGATATTCTCTACCCTGTGATACTCCCCATCACTTACTGTGCCATTTCTCTGCTTAATTTCACTTAAAACAATTATATTAAGAAACTAGATGTTACATATACATTTGTTGTTTTTTTAAGAAGCCTGTTGTCCAGTAGGAAAGACAGAAAAGTAATTTTAAAAATAAGGCAATACAAAATATACAATATGGCAGAAAAGAATAGAGTGTTGTAGTTAAGGATGGCCTGAGGAGGAAGACACTTATCTATTCTAGGGAAGGTAGGAAAGGGTTTACAAGATTTTCTGTGAAAAATCTCACCTGTTTGAATGGAGAAGAAGGGGTAAAGCAATGCCGTGAGTCACGATGGTGCCTCTGAGCATGGCTGGAATGTTAACTTAGACCAGCTTTCCATGTGCTCACAGAAGCAACTGTGATATTGAATGTCAAGGCAAGTTATGAGGGGCTGAGTCCTATACTGCATTTGTCTTCTGCTCCCAAGAATTCCTGATCTAGAATGTTGGCTACAGAAGGGATGGGTTCCCTCCCTTGAATTTTCCCAACAGCATTTCTTTTCAATGCATCCTGGTGCATCATTTAGCCTTACAGAGCTGTGCTTGTAAACGTAGAAGCTGCTTCAAATTCAGGAAATACTGGAGACAGACATTTCTCTACGGAAGCCTGTTTATGCAACAGTCAGCAGAGACCAAGGAAAGTCCTTCTGGATCTGTCCCCAAGACCTGAGGTTTACCCTAAATGTAGCCACTGGCAAGCCCATCTAAGGTTCCTAGTTAGCAGCTTTGTGTTAGCAAGCGAGTATCTTCACAATCGTACCTCTGACTGTTGCACCATTAAGAGAGAGAAAGCACAGGAGAAAAGGCAAACTCTGTCGAGATCTGTACTAGAAAAAAATACAATTTCGTGGAGGCAAGTTCAATAATGGAAATATGGCACACTGCAGAGGCATATATCACTGGAGTCTGATTGGCAGAGTTTGAGCACTGGCTCCACTATTAATGAGCAGTTCACTACATCATCTGTGACTCAGTTGCCTCATCTATGAAATATGGATAATGATACCATTTGCTTCAAATAGATGGAAGATAAAATGAGATCACCTGCATGAAGCACAAAGTAGCCAGCACATACTATATATTTAATAAGCTTTAGCTATTTCTATCATTTGTTCTTTGTCATAAGTAATTAGATACTAATCTTGGCACTGGCGTTTGCTCTTTGATATGGAGTTAATCATATAAACTCTCTTTTCTCTGGAAATTTTCTTTTTAATTTCACAGATGAAGGTGAATTGCAGTGCAGACTGTCTCGTTTCTTTGGAAAATGGCGCAACGAGGGTACCTTTCCAACAGTAAGATCTTACCTCCCTAGAGGATCCAGAAGGCACTGCCTGGGCGAGGATGGAGGCAACCGTGTGGTGACTCCTCATGTCCTGTAGGACCAACGACCCCTTCACAAAGTCCAGTTTTCTCAAATATTCTTTCCAAGACAGGAATGTGATGCTTGCTCAAGAAAGTGGGTTTGGTAACTTTTAAAATACACAATTCACTTTTCGTCGGAACCTAGGCATTTTCACACCAGCTCCTGCTTACCTTCTGGAGTATTTCTGTTTTGAAAGGTGAGGCTTTGGATGAGAAGAAAAGCATTTGGAGCCGGACGCTATCTTTAAAGGCAATTCCAGGTGCAGCTGCAATATTGTACCTGTCCAAAGCCACAAGTCTGCCCTTTTGGACTTATGGAAATGCATTTCCCTATGAAAGGGGTTAACTGGCATTAGTAGTAACTAGTGATTTTAGTAACAGAATTCTATATATTCCTCCCCCTTTATAGTTTCTTGACTAAAAAGGAAATGAAAATGCCTCATATTTAAAATTACAAGAAAGGGGTCAGATCACTGTAGTACCCATCAGATTTTAAACAAGGGTCTGATGAATTAAGAGGATGGCTCTTAGAAATCAAATTCAATAGCTTTCAAACTTGGCCTTCATAAACCACAGAAAGCAAATACAGGGGGCAAGGGGAGGCAAATTATCACAAACAGGTCATTTCATTCTACCTCTGAAACTGAAACACATCTCTCCATTTCAGGTCAATTTATTCTTGAAAGGAGAGAATCTTAGTACCTTCCCACGTTGTCTTTATGTTTTAGGATAGCTATCATATAGCTGCAGAACCCCACCTGCATAGTCACAGCATAAAAAAGCAATCGTCCCCACTCTGTACTCCTCCTGACAACTTGATTTTTTCTTCTTTCTTATGTGGAAGGT
This sequence comes from Cebus imitator, assembly GCF_001604975.1. Taxonomy (NCBI): domain Eukaryota; kingdom Metazoa; phylum Chordata; class Mammalia; order Primates; family Cebidae; genus Cebus; species Cebus imitator. Next base: position 1,253,736 of record NW_016107517.1, read on the forward strand.
GGTACCTGCAATGTTTTATTTAATGATATCATCCTTGTGATTTTTTTTCAGCAATTAATTCAAATGTATACTCTGTGGAGCTATCGTTTGACTTGGGTAGCCAGTGATGTTTCTTTTTGTGCCTACACCAAATCGCTTTCCAAACAATTTCAGTTCCTTTAAAATTAATGGAAGATTCTACCTAAATAAATAATCGCTTTTCTAAAGTTTCTCCACTGAATTATATAATGTCTTCTTGCTAGGACAAGCACTATTCCTTAACCCTCCAAGATAAAATGCAGCTGTGTTGGTGTTTTTATTCTTATCCATTATTTATGCAGGGCATGGGTCTAGGTGCAGCTCTGTAGTGGGTGTGTCCATGCAACAGACAGAACAAAGCAAGAATTTTCCTTTGGGGTTTACAATATAAATGCACACAGGACACATGAGACTATGAACAGCGATAAAACACAATGCAATGTGAGCAATTTTGAGAAGTGAGTGGTCATTGTCACTGAGATGTTTTGCGAAACAGATGGTTTTTAAGGAGGTTTGTGATGAAAGAAGGTGAGCAGGTTTGCTGTACATTAACAGGAGGTTACTGTGGGATTCTGAGAAGAGAAAAATGCAGCAACTGGGGGAAAACGTTTTTCTCTTCACAGTCTAGATGAGTCTCCTTTGCTTCCCTATTATCCATATTTCAAAATTAGAGAGAGAGCACTCAGTGAGTGAACATATTTATTCCAAATAAAATGGGAAGGGAACAAACAGTGGAGATAGAAGGAGGTGGCGCTGAGTGTTGGGATTAAACACGCCTGGGGTCAAATTTTGGGTTGGCTGGGAGTTGTTGGGCAAGTAACTTTGCAAACTTCAGTATGCTGATCTTCAGAATTCTTATTACAATTTCATAAACGCTTGGAGCCAGATGTATTTTGGAATTCAAAATAATTCAGAATTTATACAAGTAATATGATATATACACTAAGTATTTCATACCTCCCCAGTGAGGTCTCCAGTAATAAATAACAGACATGATTGTGTAGCAAAATACCCAAAGCAAGTGCAATAAAGAAAGACTCTAAGTAGCTTCACGTATGTTCCACCTAGGTTTTTCTGTCGGATAAATTGATGTTAAATTTTTGTGGATTGGTGTGTCACACCACATTTTTCTGTAAGAAAGGAAGAAGCCCGGCACAGCAGCATGGGATAGAAGAGCAGGTCTTAGTAGCAAACACAGACTTGCTAAACCACCGGTAGTGACGCTTTTATTTCATCTGATTCTCCACCAAGTCAAGCTGATCTTACCTCTGCCCACCACTCCAGTCCAGGTTACCAACTTTCCTCATGGGCAACCCCAGCACTCACCTACCTAGTCCATGACATGTCGGCTCCTCTGAGAAGCCAAGTCTCCATAAACCATTCTCCACACCAAAGCCTATGTGAGTGTCACAAAATGCAAATCAGATTCTGCCACCCCCCTGCTGAAATTCTTTAAAGATATCCTATTATTCCCAGGGAACCAGGTCCACAAGCCCAGACCCTACTCTGGCAGCCCCCACTCGCCTCAGTCTATTTCTTTAAACTCATTCTCCTGTCTCTAGCCTTTGCACTTGCTGTTCCCTCTCCCTAGAATGCTGTTCCTCTCCTCCTCCTCTCATTCTTGGGATAGGATTTCAAAGGTTCTTCTGTGCTGCCCTCATCTGGCAGTTGTGATACTTGCACTTTGAGCCTTGTGCTATGATACTTGCATTACGATCCTCCTTATAATCTAGATTGGGATTTAATCTAGATTGTAATTGTAAGATTGTGATTGTATGCATTCATGTGATTACAATCACTCCAGTTCCTGATGGGTTATAGGCTTTATGAAGTCAGAGGTTGTACCTATTATGCTCCCTCTTGGATCACAGCACCCAGTGTATGGGTTGGCACATAGTATGATCACTTTATGTTTATTTATTACATTGTTGAGAAACTAAACGGATGTGAAAAGTACTTGTTGCCAGCAAAACCGAAGGCTTGGTAATTGATACACACTCTTTTAACCCTTTTTAAAATTGAAAAAAAATCTCTTATAAGGCTAGTTTCAACCCCATCAGGTGTGTGCTATTTTGGAGACGCAATAGCCAAGTCTCAGAAAAGTCAAGTAAATTGCAAAACATCTCAATGGAAGGAAAGTGTATTCAGGGCTGGGACAAAGGTCTGTATGGATCTAAAACCTGTGAGCCTTCCCCTCCACCACGCTGTCAAGGAGAAACACGTCAGGGGTACGGTGGGAACAGAAAATGCACCTGTGTAGATACAGTCTAAGATAATGCTACTAAAGAATTTAGCCTTCAAATGGAAGTGATGAGCTGGTTCAAGGCGCTGGAGTGGTGGAAAGCCTGGAGCAATTACTTATAATGAGTGCACCATGTTCAGGTAATAGAACTTAGAAATTCTGGCCGAGCATGGTGGCTCATGCCTATAATCCCAGCACTTTGGGAGGTCCAATTAGCTCATTCACAGTGGCCAGATCTGAGCCACCAAGAAGTATTGGATCATAGACTGATGGGCAGATAGCTTGAGCCCAAGAGTTGAAGACCAGCCTGGACAACATGGAGAGACCCTATATCTACAAAAAATAGAAAAAGATTGCCAGCGTGATGGTGTATGCCTGTAGCCTCAGCTACTCAGGAGGCTGACGTGGGTGGGAGAGTGGCTTGAGCCTGGGAAGTTGAGGCTGCAGTGAGCTGTAATTGCACGACTGCACTCCAGCCTTGGCAACAAAGCAAGACTCTGTGTCAAATTAAAAAAAAAAAAAATCTGCTTGACCTCCTGCACTCAAGGCCAGTAGTATCTGCTTTCTGGAGAAGTTAAGCATATTCACAGGGGACAGGCCCATGGAGCAGCCTCCAGCCAGCAGAAGAGAAAATACAATTCTTTTCTTGGGTCAACTGTCCTGTCAGCACAAAAGCCCCTCCTACTCGTGCACAAAGTCTACCATTGCCCTTAAGGTAAGCGTAGGCACACACTCAGGTCCTCCTTTAGCCCTAAATCAAATTGGAATCTTTATCATTTAGGAAGCCACATACTCTGAGTGAGATATTACATTAAGTTCTTTACTTACGTGAGCTCAATGAATATTTAAATTTTGAAGAAAGGTAATAGTTGATTATAGTCCATTATGCCTAGTAGAGACATCATTATAATTACTGATTTTCATACCAAATTTTTAAATGTCATACCTTTTCTTATAATGATAGATCAAAAAGTTAGAAATGTATATGGGACCTATAAACCAAAAAACTTTCAAGAAATAATTTTAAATAATTATCAGAATTCTGTGGAGAAATAACATATATTTTATACATTTAAAGGAAAAGCAAGCAATACGATGTTACTTCTTTTGCTGTACACGTATAATCGTTGAATGTCATTCTACACCATCGATACTTCTTTAAGGAGACTTTGCAATGAGAATGGGTCTTGGTGCATAAGGATAAATCCTAGGGTTAAGGAATGTGTCAGATGGTTATAATTTGTCCAAAGATATGAACACAACAGGAGACATGAACATGGAGAAATGTTTCAGAAAGAAGTGCTGGAAAAAATAAGACAAGTTCCATCTGTTTCTAATGGTCTCTGTGGGCTGAACAAATATGTTAGATTAACTCTCAAAACCCTGAGCTATTGAAATTATAAGGGAAGTTGGATCTGAATTAAGAAAACATATTCTGAAATGAATTTTAAAAAAATTAAATGGTGACTCTGCCACAGGTTTTACTCCTGTACAATTTGTGGTTTGGGTCCTGGCCCCTAGATCAGCTGGTTTCCTCTTGTCTCAGAGCTGCCGCCCTCTCCATTGTAAAATGAGGATAGCGGGGCTATTATCAGAATGAATGAGCTCATCCCTCACATAAGAGGCACTAACTAAAGCCACAGAATCACTCCTTCACACAATTTTTCATAACTTTATACATTAGGTAATTGGAGAACTTTCCAAATAAAATAAATTCTATCAGTTAGTGAACTTAGATTCTGTGCAAGATGCTGTGCAAATGACAGCAATCATGAAGACCAACTGACCATGACCTTTTTCATCAGGCCTTTCTAGCTATGACCCCTGCCCCACCCCCTACTCTTACAGTTAAATTAAAATCACTATGCCATTCTATATTGGCCTCATTCCCTGGTCCCAGCTGATCGATCCAGAGATAGGTAATTTTGTTAAACTGAACCAATGAGAACTTTCCCCTGAATTTGTGGACATGGAACTGGGCAGTATAATTGAAGTCTTTCCCCTGGGGACCAGAATAATAAAATATAAAGCCAAAGAGTTAAAGAGCGCCAAGATACAGCCACCTGGGGTGTTTCTGCAGTGAGGCTGCTGGGCAGAGAGAAATTTTGATAGGTCAAGTGCCTATCATTTGCAGCCACGGTGGCCCTCAAATCCCTGGCAAGCGGTGGTCCCTGGAAAATCATTCGTGGTTGAATGATAAATGAATTAATGACTAATGATGTGATTTTTAGGACATAAAGGCAGTGTATAGCCTGAAGTACAATTCTTGTAGCTTTGTCTCTTGCTGTTTGTATAAATCAGTAAATAAAGCTTCAAAGAGACTAAACACTTATCTTGAGAAATATCAGGGAATATGGATGATACCTCGTGGTGAGAAATGAACATAAAAGATAATAGATAAAATATTATTAAATTCTTCTAGTCTAAACTTAAATTGGTTAATTTTATAGGTCAACCAAGGCAGCACTTTATTTACCTTTCCTAATCTAATTATTGACAGTGTTGTTTACAAAATAAATAATTTATATCTGCTAAGTCATAACTAAAGCTGCACATATAGGAAGATATTGTCATACATAATATATTTATGGAAAATAATAAGTGTGGTACTCCTGGTAGCATGTTCCCTGATGCTATTTAATTTAGAAGTGATACAGGGCCTATTTATAGGTGTAAATACAATAAAAATAATTCTGTGTTGTGTATCTAGAATTAAAAGCGAAACACAGACTCTGGTGAGGGTTAATTACATTAGTATATAACTCCAGATGAATGGGAGTATAGTTATTAAAGTAAAACAACCAGGGAGGTTTTGTGGTGGTAAAAGATTATGTATCCATACTGTTAGTTGCTGAAATCCATTATACTCTTCAACTATAACAATAACCACTGTAATAATGAGTGGCACTTAAATAGCACTTTTCAAATTCAGCATTGTAATACTTTGCATTTATGTGGGCATTCACAGTTAACAGAACACTTCCTTATGCATTAGCTCATTGGAAATGCACTAGAGGACCTGCCAGGAAGGCTGGACAGAGATGATCCTGTCAACTTAGCAGATAAGGAAATTGCTGCTCAGAAAGACCAGATACCAAAGACCTCACTAGTGTATGTAACAGAGCCAGGCCCTTCCTTGGCTTTCTTGGTAGTTCACGTTCCACTTGAGACCATGCGACTGATGTTGTGTCATTCCATATGGGACATATGTGGCTGTTTGCAGATTGGATGATTGAGCTGTAGGTACTTGAAAACACTTTCTTGAGATATGATGCCTCCTTTACAACCTTTCAAAATCAAGCATTAGTTATAGTAATTATTTTGAGTATATCTTAAATTAATAATGCAGTTTGCAGTTGACAAAGTGCTTTCATGTACATGAGGTCATTTGAATCTCATAAATTCATCAGCAGACAGAAGAGACAATCATCATATTCCAATTTTAGTATTTAAAAAAATCCACAGCCAGATAGATTGACAGATCTCTCAAGTTTTCTAAAGCTAGGAATGGCAGAGGGGAAAGGCTGACCAGGGTTTCTGATACAAACCAACTATGGACACAAGGGATCCTCACCTTCTGCATTATTCCAAAAAGAGGCCATTAGCCATGCAGATATCATTTTACTCATAAAAGTATTCATCAGATGCCAGCTATGGTTTAGGATACGGTGTTAGCTCATGTTAACTTTGCAGAGTAATTCTCAGAGTCACATTTCTAACTCTGAAGCTCCTTTCTTCAATTCTAATTTCTAGAAGTGAAGCAATAGTGATACCGAAGTGTCTACATGCTGACTCAGATTTAAATCTCAGTCGGACTCAGATTTAAGTTTGTCCCTCTGACTTGCTCTGTGACCTTGCACTGGAGATCAAGGTGAACTTTGCTCCTCTGAGCTTTAGTTTACTCATTTTAAACATTGGATAGACAATCTCCACTTAGCAGACTTGTGTATTTCAGGAGACAAACACAGAAAGAAAGGACAACTATCCAAATGAAAACAGGCAAAAGTTGTTTATCCAGAGCGTGTGATAGGAAGGGAGTCGGCCACCAGCACTCATGTTTGGCAGAGACTCAAAGGCAGTCAGAGGAATCAGAAAGCTTCACGGTGGAAAGCAGGGAAGAAGCTCTTGGTGTGGGGGAGCTAGAGGTGGCTAAACAGAAGCCTGGACCCTTATGCAATTGGTTAGTGGGGCATGTTTTGCTTTCTCTAGTTGTTTCCTAACTTGGAAGTGGGTTGGGGATGAGAATGAGTGAGGTATTAGGAAGCTGTCAATTATTTGGAGCTAGCTGTTGCAGGGGTTACTGTTCTGCTTTGGGGATTATTGCTAGCTAGGGATAATGGTCTGACTGCCTGCACCTCTGACTTAAGGATAGCAGGTTGGTTCCTAGGCTAGATGCTGTAGATAATAGGTTTGTTTCCTGGGCAGGTTGTTGCAGATTATGGGGTAGAGTTCTATTTTTATATATGGTCGGACAAGTGTTAATTTGTATATTGAATCTCCCAAGAGGGTTACATAGATTATTCCTCCAGTGCACTGATTTCATGGGCCTTCATCCATTTCCCCATTCCCATGCCTGCTCCAATACCCGCAATGTGCAGCTCACAGTGTCATTAGAATTATCTAGATTTCACATTCTTTTGTTTAAAACTCACACCTTTTTGCCTAAAGTTAACATCCTGACTCCACAGTACATCTCCCAACATCATCTCACAAGCAGAACCTAGACATTTTCTAGCTTAGATGTAACAGCTCTGGGACAAGACAGTACATCAACTGGCACAACTTGGAGCAAGCTCTCCACTTCTCTGCATGCCAGTTTCTGTATCTACAAATGAGGCAAACAGTAGAGCCTAGGTCATCGATACAGGGTTCTGAGAAGGAAACGGGCTCAGCACCTAGTATGCCTCCCACCTCTGCTCTCACCTCCGTAGTCCATGCCTGCCCACCTGCTGCAGCTCTGGCTACATCATTACCTCCTCCTCCTTCTTTTGCACTGTGTTTCATCCATCCCATAGATTTTTACCAATGATCAGTTTTCAATAAATACTTGTATAATTAATTTCCTTCTGAACACATGCTGTGTTATTGCATTTATCTAATGTCAAAACCAATATATGTAATGATTTGAAAAGGCATTAAATTCATCTCCAAATTTAGAGAGGAAAGAGTGGCCATTCACAGATGTGCAAAGTGGCATGGGCATTCCTGAAGGTAATTAAACAATTATCCTCCTTTAAAGAGAAACAACATCCACATGCGTTTTTGAAAAGGTTAAAATCAACCTGGCTGACACTATAGGAGCCTCTACGCTTCAGACAGGGAAATTCGGTGGGATCTTCCAGTCTTTTGTTGCATTTCGATCTGCAAATGTGCCTCACGTGTAACACCAAAAAACAGGGCTGAAGATGGCTCCAGGCCTGGTGTGAACCAACATAAGGCATCACTTTGAGAGCATCTGATATTTAAGAAATTCACGTTGACCTCTGGCTTTCTTTTCCTCAGATATAGGGTCAAAAATCCCCTCTGCAACACCTATGGATAGCAGATGGGAGACAATATTTCCAACGTGTAGCATTTTGCTCTCTGTTTCTTGGAGTTTGTGTGTGCAGAAGGTAGAGAGGGTGAGGGGACAATGAGGGAATATGATTGAGGGAGGGATAACCAACTTGGGGGTTCAAGGTTCATGTTTAATGTACGAAAAGAAGGCATTTGATTTTAAGAAATTGTGATCTCTCTATTTTGCATGAACTGCTCTTCCTTGGGAAAGGAGTTCTGAAATCACTGTTTTGATTTTTAAATGTTTCAGTTTTGAAAGCAGACACATGCTCCAAAGCTAGAGAGAGTTGTGGGCCGCTGCATCTCATTGGTGGTCGTCTGAAGGCCAAAGCCCACTTCAGAGCCCAGATGCTGCTGAAGTGCCCACAGTTCTCCCCTGGACATGCTGAGTCAGACTGGAAGAAAGTAGCAAGGACCCACAGACTTTAGTCAGCAGCCTGCAAACACAGAGTGGAGTTGGCTCTAATAGAGTGTGTACTCATAAAAAGATGTTTAACCTGCATGGGAGACGCCCTATTGTTTTGACCTTCACGACAATTGGGTGTAAAACTTTGAGTAAACACCTTCCTGACACCTATTACGGAGACTCGGCGGGAGGTGCAGCCATTAATCAGAACAGCTGCAGGAGGCCAGGGCTGCTGATGGAGTCCTGGAAGGATGACTTGGTCCCCTGCAGTTCTCTCTGTTTTTCTTCAAATTAAATCCCAAGGAAATCGAGAGAGAGAAAGAAACTCCATTTAGTTCCTGCTTGCCTCCCAGAAGAAGAGGCAGTTTCAACCTGCCTGTGCCAGGAGGAGGCAGGCATGGGTTGGAGACTGCGATGGAGCTTATCTGTGGCTATTGCGGCTGGTGTTTGATCTCAGGTGGAGATGAGGAAGCAGAACAGAGATGAGAATGTCTCTCTCAAGTGACCGAAGAAGCCAATAAAGCTGAGCTTGTGGTGATGGGAACACGACTTTCCTGATGATGCTCCCCCCACTGATGGCCAGGAGGGATATGGATGAAACCCCAAGCAGAGCCCCAAGTGCCTTCCTGGCCAGGATCCTGGGAGAGGCACAGCTGCAGAGGTGGGAAGTGTATCCTGGTTGGGTAAGGGTTATCCTGCAAGGCTGGGAGCCTCCTTCTATATTTAGGCCTAACTTGGGGCCATAGAACAGAGATTGAGAGAAGGGCCTGGGGATTCAGGCTGCCTGTGCACCAACACTGGCCCTGCTACTTGAAGAAACTGACATCATCCCTGTGTTCCTCCCCTTCCTACTCTGTGAATTGGGTTTAGTGACACCAATATATATCAATGAGAGCTTTGGTGAAGACCAAGGCTGGGTATTATTTGAAAGAACCTGGAACTCTGCCTCACCTCTGGATTTCCTTTGTATCCTCAAACAACCAGATGATGACAAACCTCATTCTGGGTCACTTTGGGAGCCAAGAGGCTTAAGCACATCGAAAAGGACTGGTGAATACTGGGCTCATAGCATGAGAGAGGTAAAATTGTAAACAGTTGGGAGATAAAAAAAAAATCATCTTTTCACAGTGAAGGGGAAAACATGAGTGCTTGTCTTTTTTCAAGTGGGGAAATGAATACTGCCACCATACCTATGGTTAAGTGAGCTGGGAGCAGACAGAACAGAAGAAAACTAAAAGTTTAAGTCTGAAGAACTCAAAAGCACTTACTATTCAAAGCCATTCTCCAGAGGGCACTGTAAAAAGTGAGTGCCACTTGGAAATGCCTCTTATTTTCTCAAAACTTGACTTCTAAACTCCTAAACTCAGAGTTGCAAAACTAAACTTGAATACTCACTTGAATTGCAGCAAAAGTCCCATGAGCAAGATTACTTAATGCAAATCTGGGTCCTCAACGGTACTGGATGCACTCGGTTCCCACTGTGTTGAGTGACATGGTTTGGTGGAGTACATAGCCTTGGTGCAGCTCGCTGTTGGTCAGTGACGCGTGGGTTGTTGCTGCTCGTTGTTGTAACTAATCCGTTGCAACATGATGTCCTGCCCACTGTCTGATGGCTTCGTCGCCTTAGAAAGCATCCACTTACCTTTTGCTCTGCAGATTAAGAGAAAAGGGAAGTCATTTGGTGAAACTTTGGTTTAACTTTCTTTTACTTCAAACCACATGCCAATATTTTTTCAAGTATGAATAAATGCTTATCCAGATTATAATGATTTAGTATTTGTTATTTTATTGAGAACAAATGCAAATCGTGAGCAAATCAGATGCATAAAAGTTTGCTAGTGAATCTGTCTGATAAACTAGCCTGTTTATTAACTAAATTTTAGCTAAATATATGATACAGACATACATACATACGTACATGGATAGAGCATCAGCCTTCTGCTTACAGTCAATACCTCTGCCTTAAAGATCGCATGCTTCATTCCTCATTCATTATGGCTTTTTATTGTTGTTGCTGTTGTTGCTGTCTTGGTATGAGTGCCCTTCTCCTTTGTATTAGTCAGGGCTCTCTAGAGGGACAGGACTAATAGGAGAGATGTATATATGAAAGGGAGTTTATTAAGGAGTATTGACTCACACACTCACAAGGCGACATACCACAATAGGCCATCTGCAAGCTGAGGAGCCAGGAAGCCATTCCAAGTCCCCAAACCTCAAAGGTAGGGAAGCCAACAGTGCAGCCTTCAGTCTGTGGTCAAAGGTCCAAGAGTCCAAAAGCTGAAAAATTTGAAGCAAGACATTTGAGGGCAGGAAGCATCCAGCATGGGAGAAAGGTGTGTGCCAGAAGACTAAGCCAGTCTTGTTTTTCCATGTTCCTTGCCTGCTTTTATCCTAGCCACTCTGGCAGCTGATTAGATGGTGCCCTCCCAGATTGAAGGTGGGTCTAGGTTCACCCAGTTCGCCTACTTGAATGTTAATCTCTTTTGGTGGGACCCTCACAGACACACCCAGGAACAATACTTTGCATCCTTCAATCACGTCAAGTTGACACTCAATATTAACCATCGCACCCCTCAATATAAATATTCTTAACAAAAGTGTATATTTCCAAATATGTACATGGATCTAAGCCTGCCCCTGCTTGGAAGCAAAGCAGGGCTCAACCCAACAGGCTGGTTCCTCAGTCATTCTCAGACCTCTGTTCCTTTCCCCCATCCCATCAGAGAGGCTGAAAGTCACTTTCCAAGAGCTGGAAAGGGTCCTATGACTCAGCTCTGGCCAATGAAGCAGAAGGTGCCTGTCAGCTGGAGGACCTGTGAGGAATACTTTCCCTCTTTGATGAAAGAAGAGAAGCGTAACAGGAAGCCTCTCACCAAAAAGTCAACAGCCTACCTGTCATCTCCTTTGTGACAGGGATGTTTATGCCTGTAGTTGTGGCCTCTACCTCCTCACCATGGGGAAAAAAGCTCTCTCAGAAAAAAAGCCATCCCCATCCTGCTGAAGTAGCCCCTGCAGGTGCTCAGGAAGAATCTCTGGCCTTCAGGATGATGAGTGACATGATTTGGCTGTGTCCCCACCCAAATTTCATCTTGAATTATAACTCCCATAATTCTTACGTGTTTGGGAAGGACCTGGTCAGAGATAATTGAATCATGGGGGTGGTTTCCCACAAACTGTTCTCATGGTAGTGAATAAGTCTCATGAGATCTGATAGCTTTATAAGGAATTTCCCCTCTGGCTTGATTCTCGTTCTCTCTTGCCTGCTACCATGTAAGATGTGCCTTTTGCCTTCTGCCATGATTGCGAGGCCTCCCCAGCCAGGTGGAACTGTAAGTCCATTAAATTACCCAGTCTTGGATATATCTATCAGCACCATGAAAACAAACTAATACAACAAGCTACTCAAAAACACCAGACCTCCAAATCCAGGACTTCTTACTAAGTCTAACAAATGTCATTATTGTAAGGCACCATTGAGTTTTCCAAAACTCACAGCCAAGTGCAATCTAATGGAAATACTGGCCTTCCTTTGTGCTTAAGTTGAAAATTCAATGATTGTAAGTCAAATATAATGCTCTATATCCATCAGTAATACACTATTATGAATTTATTGATATGTAATTGCCCATCCCAGATGTATTATGGAAAGCTTGTTTGCATTTAATTCTAGGTAAATTAGAGTAAGCACATTTCTAACTGCCAGGCAGAGCTAAGTTTCACAGAGACCCACTCACCCATGTAGAAGCTGGAAGTCCTGGAGAGGGTTCAAATGCTATTACTCAGCAATATAAATGCAGAAGAGAAAATGATGGGCTTCAGAAAGATACAGCCTATGGAACTAGAAAGGAGAAAAACAAATTGAGATACAAGAAATATAATATAGCATATCAGAAATTAACTTTTCTAAGATAAACATTGAAAGGACGTTATTATGATCTGGTTGTGTGCAAAGATGAAATAAGGAGATGTTGACATCAACAGGATCACAAAGCTGAGCTAACCCTGGCGTGGACATTGGGAGCCTGGGAATCACATTCTGGTCAGAGGGCTGGAAAGTCCCCATGAGTAAGCACATGAGATGGCAAACAGAGAAGTCCAACCCTGTGGGTAAAGTGAAGTCCAAAGAAAATACTGTTTCTGTGGAAATCCCATATCTAGTGGTTTTCTTTTCTTTTCTGCCTGCCTTCCAGACTCAACCTGGAATGTGAGACTAAGAGAAGATAAGAGCACATGAGTAAATCAGAGTCATAAGTGAGGATGGAGACTCATCAGAACCATCTTCCCCTGATGACACATCTGTCTCTTGTTCTTTTTCCGACGAAAGCTGCTATGAAAGTTGTAGATCATACTTTTCTCTGGGAAACACTGAGAACTGGCATTTTCCTCTTCCCCCTTCACCCTGCTGGCTGACCTGTGGCATCTCTCCACTTCTCTGTTTATAATTAGGGTCCCCACAAAATCCAGGCAGCTTGTTCTTCAGCCCAGGTGCGCCCCAATAGGCACATGCTGTGCCCATCTGTGCAGTGAATATATTAACAGATGTTTCCAAAGTTAACTGTTCCACTTTTCTCACACTCTTTCCATATAATTCCTATTCATATCTCTCTTCCACACACTTTTTTGATTTTATAACTTTAGCCACAAAGAAACATTTTGGTAATCGATCTGATGATGAAGTCACTGAAACATAATTATATTGTAAAAGGTTGTGAACCAAAGTCCACTTTCTACTTCTTCTTCTCTTTCTTTTCAGGAATGTTGACCTCATGAGCTACATTGTGACCATTGGTAACTTTCAATTTATTAAAGCCAAAGAAAATAAGTGGCTTTTCTCCAGGATGTATTTTGATGAGGAATAAAACACGGAAATAAGGCAGTGGGACTCCAGAGCACCTGCCACTCTGCATGACTAGGCAAGCTGTTTCCTGCTCTGTTCCCTGTACCATGCTTCCCACTGTGCCTACAGTCACCAACTCACAAGTGACATGCACGTACAGGAATTCATCGGTGCTCTTCTTAAAGTAGAACGCTCAATCTTTCTCTTTGTTCTCCTTCTTTTATTATTTGTTGCTATTGTGATATTTCAAAGCTCACAGTAGTAAACTACAATTTGTCCCTGAAACTAACCTTGCAAGCAACTTAATCCTTATATGATTCAAATAAAGTTGCATTTGGGTAAAAATTGTCTACAGAAATATTTCTAAAAAGAAAGCTGTGGAGAGCTATCCCAAAGAGGTTGCTTAGGAGGTATTAGCAAAGAGGGCCATAATTGCTCTGCTGAAATGGTGCCCAAGGTAGGGAGCAAGTTAATCCACTTTCAACTGGTTCCTCCAACAATTGGGTTTAACAGTACATTTTTCATCTATAATTAATTGGGTTCTATATATAACTTTCTTAAATATTCTAGGGGAAAAGATCACTAAATAATATCCTTTTCTTTTGGCTGTGTGAATGTTGTATGTATGTCTATATTTATGGTAATAGAATATTACGACTAAATCTAAAACAATTTAATAGACAAGATTTAAAACAAAGTCTTAAATTATCTAATATAATTTGAGAAATCATCCATATTTGTCCTTTGAGTAAACAACATAAAAGGACTAAGAGATGCTGGCTGACATTTCATAACTAATAATATGTTGAGAATAATTAGCTTTTGTTGATGAATCAACTATAAACTAATCAGTAGAATTAATACATGATTTCTTCAATAAACATTATTTATGAATTCTAACAGAAACAAAGACTTTTTCAATGAGCATAATTATGATCAATAGTCTAAATCATTGATCTTTACCAAAATGATGATGATCTGTTTTGCACACTGCAAACCAATTTTAATAGGAAAATCTATGCACATGGTAATAGATTTCTTTACATATTTAGAAATAAACTTAGTTTTCTATTACATTATTTAAACTATTCAGAATGTTTATTCATAATTATGTGATCCAGAGAAATGAAGATGTTATTATTTGTTAAAGATCAAAAAGGAAATATCAAAATTACTCAGATTTTTGAAAATCTAATGTATTTTGTACAGACTTACATATTTGATATTAGATTAGGCTTGCAATCCATATCTCCTTTAAGTTGAAGAAAAATACGATTATCTTCTAATGTTATCACAGTTCAATACTTTTTAGTACAAGATTTATTAAAATTAATTTAGAATATTCTGCAGATTTTCATAAAGGAAATACAAATTTTGACGTACATCAAAATTCAATGTGTCAAAAATTGCTTAATTTTTTAATTTTCTGAAACTGAAGAGTACATATTTAAATGAATAAATGAAATTAATATTAAGGTCACTGTAGACTATCAAAACAGGGCTTTAAATACTCACTTCAGGAATTAATTTTAAATATAAACTTTTATTCTGTCTATTAAACATTCCAGTTATAAGGAGTATTGTTTGTAATCCTTTAGCTGATAGACTGACGAATGCTCTAAGCAGAGTTACATATTACCCACTAATAAGGGGTCCACGGAGCAGTGGTGGACAGTTGGTTGGCTATGCTTTGTTAAAATTCTGTACATGTTTTATAATTACAAGTACAAAATGCATATAAGTTACAATGTTCACTTTAAAGTCCATTCACAAATCATTTGAAATATTGTAGAATTGATCTTCTTAATGATGCAGTTGGCTTTTAATTGTTAGGCATTCTGGCTATAATTTGTTTACTCCTAATCTTTGACAACAAAGATTAGGATGTTTCTTGCATGTTTCTGTAACGTGTATAACAGCAAGACCAAGCTCAGGCTTGTTAAATCCATCAGGGACAGACATGTTTTACCCACCCAGAGTATGTCATATTGGTCTGACAAAGTTTACTTGCGTTTAATGATCTGAGAAACAACTTTATTTCAGGCTTTATAGAAACTCCATAGTCCAATTTTATATGATCAAACATTACAATATGGAAATTAGAATGATATACAGTGTACTAACCTGTTAAGTGATGCATTAGACTACAAACTACAGCTTTCATCTGGAACTGTTGTTGCAGGACTTTTCCTTACTTCAGCTAAAGATGGGAATTCTTTGTCCCACAGCCATGAAAATTTAGGCTCACAGACAATTTGATTGGTGAGTAAGACAGAGTTTTATTGGGTAAAAAGGAAGAAAAGAAGACTCTTACCAGCCCTGCAACAGTACTTCCTACCCAGAGCTTGACTCTCAGGTTCACACAGGAAGAGGCGGGGCCAGGCTCCTCCCAGCTGCAAACTCCTGAACTTCCTGAGGCTCCACCTTAGTGGGCAGGCTGATTGGAGTCTCCCCAGGAACCCACTGCCACCTGGCTGTCTCACTATTCTGATATTATCAGAATTATAATGCTGCTGTACCAGAGAATTCACTAAGCCTGTACATGACTAGCTGCATTTTGTGGTCTTCTCACTTGGTATCTGTCTCCTTCCCTCCTCAGCAGCCTACTGTCCCACTATCATCTTCTTGACTTTCAGAATTGAAACAATCACCTGTACTTAAAAGGAGCTTTTAAGAGAATATTCATTCTCACTGACAACATTTGCTCAAATTTCAAAGCTTATAGTTACCACTTCATTAAGTGCATTTCTGTTGCATCAATTGATCTTGGTGTTTATTAATGGTTTTTCAGATCTGAGCAATTCTGGATGTTGCTGTAAATGTGTCTGTGAATTCTCTATTGCCCCTCCAGCAAGGAACAGTATTTCTCCACTCCCTCTCCTCTCCAACAAGGCCTCTTCTGTCCTGGGAATACTGCAGGTTTCAGAGAAGTGTGACATGCAAGCACTGGTCACAGACCACAGTATTCTTCCTAAAACACATAGAGAACACCCTCCCCTGTCTCCAGCTGTTAAGGAAGTTACTAGCTTATTCATTTCCCACTCACTGGCAACATGTAAGCTACAAGTCATTTAAATGGTGTCTCCCTCTTTCCCTTTCCTTCCTTGCTTCCTTCCTTCCTTCTTTCTTTTCTTTTCTTTTCCTTTCCCTTCCTTCCTTCCTTCCTTTCTCTTTCTTTCTTTCTTTCTCTCCCTCTCTTTCTTTCTTTCTTTCTTTTCTTTCCTTTCTTTCTCTTTCTTTCTTTCTTTTCCTTTTCTTCTCCCTTTCTTTCTTTCTTTCTTTCTCTGTCATCCAGGCTGGGGTGCAGTGGTACGATCTCAGCTCACTCCAACCTCTACCTCCTGGATTCATGCGATTCTCCTGCCTCTGTCTCCCTAGAAGCTGGGATTACAGGCACCATGCCCACCAAATTTTTGTTTTTTTAGTAGAGATGGGGGTTTCACCATGTTGGCCAGGGCAGATCACCTGAGGTCAGGTGATCTTAACCTCCCAAAGTGCTGGGATTACAGATGTGAGACACTGGCTCCTCTTTCTTTTTTTATATTTTTTAAATTGTGGCAAATATACATGTAATATAAACTTTACCATTTGAACCACTTCTTAGTGTACATTTTAGTGGCATTCAGTGCATTCACATTGTGGTACAACTGTCACTGCCATCTATCTGCAGAACCCTTCCTTTTGCAAAACTGAAACTCTGTCCCCATTAAACAATAACGCCTCATTCCCTGCCTGCTTATTTTCCTTTTCCCCTTTTCTTTATGCTTTTTAATCACCAACTTTCCCTCACTATAATTTGTAGGACATTGTAAAAGGAGTCTAAGAAATTTTCTATAAATTAGTCACACTTATAGGTCAGACCCAGAGGACAATATTAAATATAGCTCCAATTAGCTCATTCACAGTGGCCAGATCTGAGCCACCAAGTATTGGATCATAGGCTGATGCAAGGTCAGTTCATTTTTATTTCCTAGATGCCGTCCAGTTCTTCATTCTCCTACCCCAGCCCAACCCCTCCACTCTTCCTTTCTGTCTTTACATAGGAAAAAGATGACATAAAAAGAACAGTTGTATTTTATATGCAAAAGCCACATTTTTCTTCTCATGGTATTACTTTACTGCAAAGTTGCAGTTAAGTGTTCAGAAAACCTCTTAATATTTTTACTTATTAAATATGATTTCAAAGATAATAATTTTATTAATTTCAGAGAAGTAGGCTTTTCACAATTACATCAATTCCTTTATCACCAATTCCAATTATAGAAATAAATGTTACAGTGGTATTTGTCATATACAAAAATTAAGTATGGCATTCCTTTTCTGTTACTAGTGTTTGAAAAGTGAAAGCCATTTTTGGATTAAGCATTTATGGGTTAGAGGAGAAATAATATAAGAGAACAGAAAGAGTATTTATACAATGCTAGGTATGTGTTCTTTTGGCTATGGTTATTGAATGACTTTTTAAAACATTGTAACAAAACCTTTGATGGTAGTTAAGATCAGTGCTATGTGTAAAGCTAAAATAATATATTTATACATTGTATTTCTGTAAAATTTAAAAGGTAATAATGGCCCCAACTATATAGTGAAAGCAAAAAAAATAAAAATAAAAACCTAAAAGCAGAAAGTACTGCAAAACAAGGCTGATATATTGAAAAATATCAAACTATTTGTTTAGAACCTGTGTGTAGCATAGTTTTACATAATGCCAAAAACGGTATGTTTAATTGTATGGGTGGCAATGTCCTAAGTTAGGATCGTAAATAAATCAAAGGAATGTAGACCCATTGAGAAGGCTACAGACAGAAGTGTAGTTAAAACAATAAAGGTAAAATGAGATAATCCCTTAGTCATTGCCTGTGTTCCACTTAAGAATCATATCATTTTAATATCACATTTATATGAAAGTGTCATTCCTGAAAGACAGTAGGACATCTGAAATATAATATGCAGATTTCTTGAGCAAATACACAGTCTTCCATATCCTTCTTCCATATCCTTTTAGGAGAAGGTCTCAGGAAATTTTCTTTTTACGTATTTCAGTTGTGAAACAGTTCTTATCAAATCTGGTTTGGTGTGAAACGACTGAAGCCTTTGTCTGAGGCTTTCAATGTTGATGCCGATGGTCTCTTAAGCTTCCTTAAGGACATCAAATTCAGATGCATCTAAAGAATATCAGCAATATTTTAAAGGATATATATAAAAACTATCAATATAATCTGTTCCAAAGATATAAACAAATAATATTTATGACAAGCTTCAAATTTATTTGTTTGCTGTTTTTACTTAACTGCTCTATTTTTTTCTTCAAATATTGTACAAAGATTTCATGGCTTCTTCCAGTCTTTTTCAGGTCAGGGAAAAACTTACCGGTATAAGTAACATTTTCTGTGGTTAGTACGGTTCAATATTGCGTAAGCTAAAAAGTATCTATTTTCCCTAAATAATTTGGTGTATGTTTCTGCATATAAGACAACTCACTCAACAACCAGACTCACTTCACTTGAACCAGAAATATAATGTTGTAAAACAGTATAAAAAGGTTATACTTATGTTTGCGGTGGATTTATATGAAACACAATAGTAAATTAACTCAAAACACTGATAGAAATTGCATAACATGAATGTCAGTGTTTCTTGTCATGCAATGATAACCTCAAAACGCTTCCCTTACTTTATATGGATAACGACAGCTGAAGGCTGTGTTCGACTATTTTATGTTTAAGAAACAAACATTTTTATCAGTTTGAGAAATGATTTTTTTGAAAGTATTTTGCTTACTGAATTTATATAAAGTTTTCAGGTATTTTATTCATAACTTTCTACTTTTGTATATTGACTTTTTTTTTTTTTTTTTTTTTTTTTTTTTTTTTTTTTTTTTACTGATTTCTCCTAAGAACTCCACATTGGGATGTCAAAAACTATGCTTGCAGAAATGGAAGTATCCTCATTATGCTAATTTAGCTTCCACTGATAGGCATGTTCGTTTTATAAATTACATCCTCTTGTCAGAAGTCAAAATGTATTTGAATAACTTCATGGAAATTGTCACCAGGATTTAAAATTGTGTGCCTTATATGCCATTGTTAATTTAATCCATGAGTTTGAAAATGGACATATATTTATTTTAAAATGTGTGCATGGTTATTTCGCTGCAAATTTTATCTAAATGAAACTTAAATGCAAGTGTAAGTTTTATGTGTATTTTGATAAAGTTTTGCATTTTAGAGATGTATTTTAATTTTCTAGTTTAATAAGATATGCTAAATAGCATTAGTTGCTGTATATTTTAGTGCCAACAAGTTTGTTTCCTACATACTTGGAATTTTCCTAAAGGGTAAAATAAATATACATGTTTTCACAAAATTATTAAAATATCAAAAATTAAAATGAAAAGGGGATTTGATTTATGAAAATCATTTCCTGTTCACCATGATAAAAAGCATTTCAATTTGCATTTACATGTCATATGCTGGAAAACAAAATACAGCCTCATTGAAATTGAGAATATTTACAAATATCTAAATACTGAATAAGGGCTTTTTTATGTGAACTAAAAAAATTTAATAGTTTAAACTTACTGTTTAAACCATCAATAGAAATCTGAAAAAGAACATCAGGCATACACTGACATGATCATTTTATTAGAGGAAAAAAGGTATTACATTTCCTTTTCAACCATTCCTGATAAAAGATCAGATTTCATTTTTTAAAAAAGTGTGTCCTGTACAGAGCATTTGGGTTTTGTACTTATTTGATTTTACTTTTCAGAATGACCAGTACCGCTGTTAGAGTAATCTTTGATGTTACAAGAAGTGGAAAAATCAAAGTGAAGAGCTAAATCTGTTCATTTTTCAAACATATTAATCTTGTCAAGATAATACATAAAAATCAATCCTTGAAATTTTTTCCAGAGTTCTTTCTCTTCTCTTTTATCCAAAATATGAAACCACTTAGGAGTATAAAGCAATGTGAATGACTTCAGAAAAAAATCCTAAGTTATATTTTGGCTAAATATATTTAAAAATGGCCCAAGCGGACTAAGTTTTCCTGAAATGATGTTTGTGTAACTATTGGCATTTGTCATACATGCTCAGCTCATATGTATGGCAGACCGAGAATTTCTTGTAAGGCTTTTTAAACAATTCAACTGAGTTTCAAACCCCTGACAGTAACAAATACAAATTACACCAGCCCCCAAAAAAATTGTTGGGGCTAATTTTAATATTAATGAATTCTTTACAACCTCAGTTCAGCGGTTTCGATTAAGCTTTAATTAGTAGCCAGAGGGGGATCCAAAACAAAAATAAGGAGTTGAATTGCTAATTAAGTTAGTTTGATGAGGTAGAGTTTTAGTAAAAGACCGGTTGTTGTTAACTGTGCAAGTTCTGACAAGCTAAAAATACTAAAGATTATCATTATTGTAACTAACATTCGACATTACCACCAGCTCTCTGCACAGAGCAGACAGTTCATTAGAGTCCCATGCTTTTGTCTGTCACCGCTGGAATTAAAGCCTTGTTAATAAGAGAACAGTGAATGGGAACAAGAGTCCAAGACAAGCCCATGGAACTTTAACTTTGATTGGTTATAAATTAACTAGTTATTACACCCAATTGAATACATCTATTCACTAACAATTCTTTTTTTTTCTTTTTTTTTTGGTCATTCATTGAAGTTTCTACAAAGATCTTACTTATTAGAAACTGATGTTGCAAAAGAATTTGCTTTCCTCTCTGTTGATGGTGAATATATTTTTTCTTTATGTTCAGGTTCTGACCGACTTCCAAAATTTCACTATTTCATAATGAATTTGAAATTCGAAAAGAAAGCTAAAAACAAGGAAAGCCTACCCATTTTTTCAAGATAGTATATACCTACTGCTAGACTTCTGCTGATAATCATTGTAACTAAAGAACACATAACAATGTTTTTAATTATTTGAACACTCTCAATAATAGGTTTTATTAAAAAACACTTGGATGATTATTATTTCAAAGCTGGAAATTAACTCGTTAGTAGAATTGGCTATTCCTAGTACAATTTGAATGCTCTCCTTGTACCCCAAAGACTACTAATTATCCTCCTGAAAGCTCTCTGGTGATGGGGATTCGCCCAGACTGCACATGAGGAATGTGAACTATCTTTTTGAGGATTGTGGAGAATGTAATTTGATTTCTTCATACTTCAATGTTTTCTATAATTTGTATTTTATCCTTTTGCGTAAGGTTTCAAAGCCTACAAACCCAATAACTTAGGGATAAGAGAAGACAGAAAAATAAATGATATTGTTTCTGTGGTATTAAATATAAGCCTGGCTATCGGAGCTGCATGGCGGTCACGAATTGTAATCAGGTACTTTGACTTAACATTGTTTTGTTTTATAATAAGGTGGTTGCCATGTGTTGGAAAACCTATCCGCCTGTATCTGAGGGGCTCCGTACCCCTGTAACAAATCCAAAAACTCATTTGATAATACCTTAAATCTATCCATTGTAATGTAACTCCACAAGTGTAAATCCACATCAAACTTTGCTCATGAATGTGTCTGGAAGATTACGTATATTATCATTGAAAGCTAAAGGGAAGCAGTGAATTAGAATGCAGTGGATCTAGTAAAATAACTTTCAGTAAATCTTCTTTTAATGCATAGTTTACAATTTTCTTTTGCTCAGCATGAAACTGATTAAGATCCCCCTTCTAAAGAATATTTTCCCCCTTACATAGACGCATTGTTTAATACAGTTACAGCCCCCAATACTTGACAAATCAGAATTTCAATGCTGCAAATGTAATGCTTGTTTAACAGCGGCAGAGAGTATTAATAATATATCTATTTGAATGTAGAATAGATTCCAACTATAGTATTTCACATGGTGCGGCAACTGACACATTCTCTTAGTGGTGAAATCTTCAATGTAAGCAAGTTACTGATACCTGCTAGATGAATTTAGAAATCAATGCACATGTTTAAATGGTCCATTAATTGTCACTTAAGAATTACAATTTAAACAATTAGATATTAGAAGTTAAAATATAAACAAATAATAGCATAGCAAAATGAAAACTAGAGAAGACTTTAACACCATAGGTTTCTAAAGATAAATTATCCTCTGGAAATCTATAAAATTAAGTATGAAAATTAATCTCCAGCATTTAATTTTGTAAAAATTTTTTCTTTAAGAAAATGCATATTATAATCAGTTTGAGGCAAGGTATATGAAATAAAAAATAATCAGAATATTATAACTCTTATTTAAATATCAAGCACATAATCTATGAATTGTATATCTGAGATACCAAATTAATTTGTCCAGTGAGTCAAAGCAGCCTAAAATATTAACAAACAAAAAGTCAAACCTTCTATTGAAATGATTTTTGAAAAGGTAATGAAGATTTCATCTTATCAATAAATTATTTTCTAGTTTTTATATAGACAAAATCTAGAAACACAAAACACTGGTTTTAAAAGGAAAAATGGATATTATTTTGTTATTTTTATTATAGAATACAGTACCTCTAGAAACCTTATTGGAGTTTCATTTCATTTTCTTACCAATAGGATATTACAGGATGTTGCTTAAAGTGGGATTTCTTCTTTTGTCTTGCAAGAATATCTCTGACTTCAGACATAAAAAGTGGAAAGGGGCATACCAGGGGAGATGCACTCGGAGTAGCTGGGGTGCAAAAAAGTATCTAAATTGTTATAATACTACACTGTTATGAAATTTACTTTATTGATGATTTTAGGATTTTCTTTTCTCATGAAATTTTATATTTTTATTTCATTTATGAATAGAACTGATGAGATATACATTAAAATATTCACCCACTTAGAAAAAAAAATTCAAATACGTGTCCTAAGGCAGCATTATGGAAACAGATAAGAGGGGGATGGGCTTCCTCTGTCCATCGGGACAGATAGGTTTCACTCTGCAGAGCCAAATCTCTTCTTGCCTCTTATCTTCAGCTCTGGAATCCCATAAAGTCATCTGAGTTTTACCATATGTGAACTTGAGGAAGTAGATTACCTTGTATGTTAATGTGAACTATCCTCTAAGGATCAGATTGTTTTCACATCTGCCACCTCCACTGCCACCTCTGAAAATGGTCATATTTATTTATTTATTATTATTTTTTTTAAAGATGGGGTTTCACCATATTCGTCAGGCTGGTCTCGAACTCCTGACCTCAGGTGATCCGCCCACCTCAGCCTCCCAAAGTGCTGGGATTACAGGCGTAAGCCACCACACCCAGCAAAAATGGTCACATTACTACCTCTGATGGTGCTTATGTCTGTCCAGCTACCCAGAACTTCACAAGGCCTAGTGTTAAAAGTAGAGAGAACCTTGAGAAAAACAAATAATAGAAACCCTTTATAATACATTTTACATGATTAGATGATACTTTCATGTCAAGAAGTTTCTCAGGAATACAGAAATTAAGGAAAATAAGTACATTTCTCTTTACTACTAGTCATCTAGCTATATAATTCTAAAAGAAACGACTGTTATCTATTGTGTGGATACAGCATTTTTAGGTTTCTAGAGATAGTAGGCCTTTTTTGCTGTGATCCCAGAGAAAAGAACCTACATGAGATTTTTTAACCTAATGAAAATAATAGAATGGCTTATTGCTCAGCTTTGGCACTTGCCTAATGTATTCTTAAGTAAATGCAACAGCTGTGGTATGGAAAAAGCATCCTTTAAACACAATCACCAGTTTTATAAAACTACCACAGGCATTAGATGTTTAGCAAAGTGAGTACTATAGGGATTTCGATAACTATACCCTGATGTTGTTTTAGAGATTTTTACTTTCTTGTATCTTAAAGGTTTATTTGGTCTATATCTTTATAATAACAGCATTCGAGTGAAATTTCTGTTTACATGTGTTATTGTATTTCATCTTCAAACCGCAGGAAGAAGACTAGCATTTCTTAAGTACTTACTGGTCTAATTCTATGTTAAAACTTTTCAAAGGATTATCTCAGGCACCTTTAAATAAAGTTTTTAGACCAACTCTGTGTTACACCTTAGGAAATATTCACAAGAAGGTTATTAACATGACCAGCATCTCACTATGCCCCGGTGGCAAATCTCTTTCTGAGCGTTGCACTCCATTGCCACCTCTGAAAATGGTCACATTGCTGCCTCTGAAATTGTGTTATGTCCACCCAGCTACACAGAACTTCACAAGAACTATTATACACAGGAAAGGAGATAGCGAAGGGGGTTCCCAGGAGCTTAGAGCTTTAAAGATTTATTTTGTAGTGTGGTGATAAAAGTGGAAATCTGCCTTTCAAAAATATTTTTCTTACTATTTTGACATCAAAAGAAAGGAGATAAACAATCACGTCTCTTCGTCACCAGGGCCATAACGATTTTCTTCACTGTTGTAGACCACCATCTGGTGGAGTGTCTGTCTGTCATACTACACGGTTCGTAAATATTTGCTGATGAATGAATGAATGAATGAAGTGCCTCTCTGAAATTAAAGGCACCTGTTATATAAATTATATAACCACACACAAAGGAGCTCTGAAAATGCCACCTTTCTGGAAATGGTTCAGGGAGGGATCAGTGTTTCAGGTGCTTGGAACATACAGAGATGGATGAGGGCAGCAGCTGAGACACCCAGGCTGCTGAGGGATGGACGAGGAGAGTCGCCCTGGAGAAGAGAGACTTGGCATGGGCACACGCTCCCTCTGCAGAGTAGGGATGCAACTTCAGAAAGGCTACATGGCCCTCTGCAGACAGGGTAGGGTGTGAGGAAGGACATCTGGCTTTGATTGGCTTTGACTGAAAGACCTGTTTGGCTTGGGGCTCTGCCACCAAGAAGCCACATCCTCTAAGTCTTCTCAACTACACAATGGAGTAAAGTTCTTATTAACCTCAAAGCAAGGTTGAAGAGTCACTTGAGGCAACAGGCATGGAATCATTTGTTAAATGGCCAAGTTCAATGTCAGTGTAATGATTCTTCCAAAGAACATTTACTGGGCCTTTTGGAGCCTGAGATTCCAGCACCTTCTCAGACTGATCTAGATTCCCTTCCCAGCTCTGCCTTTGCTCTCTGGCTGGCCCCTAGCAAGTCAACAAGCTTCAGTTTTTTCATGGATTAAATAAGTGACACCCTAGTGCCTGTCTCCTGGGCCTACTGTGAAGGTACAATGAGGAACATGTGTCCATGTCAGGCAGCCAGCTGGACAAATGGTGACTGTGAAGCTTTACATAGTGTGTCCTGTGTACCAGGTTCTGTGGTATGGGACATGAGAATGTGCCTCCCAGATGAAGTGACAGAGCCAAAGCAATCATTTGGTGGTATTTCCAGGCTACCATGACTACTCTGCATAAGAGCTAGGAGGCAAGGGTCCCTCTGAGCCCATGAAATTCTTTCCTCTGTTCATCCCTCACTGGTTCTCATGGCATCAACAGGACCCACAGGGTCATGGAGCTGGAGCATCCTGGGTGAGGGTAATGAGTGAGAGGGGCTTCTCCTTGCTGCTCATTTTGTCCTCTTCTAATCCCTGGGGCACACTTAAAACAAGCCAAGGGCCTGGAAAAGGCCAGCTTCTTCCTACTTCCTCCCTCAAATTCCTCTGGGACAGCACAGGACTTGGAGCACTTGTCCTTTTCCCACAGAGTGGAGCTCACATAGGAAAAATCAGTGACATTTTCCTGTTCATTGAGAGCTCCTTAAGGAGTAGCTTTCACTTCTAGCCATGCTGCATCTCTGCTTTGATGCTCACTTTGGGTGGCAAGTCCACTCAAGGCAACAGGGCAGTGTGCCCGTGCATTTAGCCTCCAACCCTCGCTCTGCTAGGAGACCTTCTTACAACCACTGTTTTCTTTCCCCTAAAAGGGCATACAACAGAGAAGAGGGAGAAGGGAAGGGAGAGGAGCTTGTCAGCAGCTTAACACTAATTCATGCAACTGTATAGGCCTCTGCTCTAATCAGTCAGAAGAAAGCAGATGCTGGCAGATTATCACTATGTCCTGGCACAAGCTGAGGAGAATGGAAAGGAGAGGGTGAATCCTGAAGAAATGAGACTAGACGTCCATCTAACACTTCCAGACACTGGCCAAAAAAGCCTTTCTCTTAGGTGAACTCTGGTTACTACACAAACACAACCATGATCATTATTGTCCTTGTGCAAAGCTACATGTAAAGCAATTATCTGTTAACCTCAAGCCAACTGACACCACATACTGCAAAATTATGTAAACAACAGGTTAGAGAAATACTAGCATCTAAGGCGGGTTTTGTTGTCGATCTTTAACTGACTCTATTCTGTAAACTGTTTAAGCTAATGCTCAGATTTTAGGGGATGCTAATATAGTAGTTTTCAAGGGATATATTAGACGTATATTCATCATGACCACCATAAAATCTATAATTTTTATCAGAAATGAGATAAACATATTCCATTTTCTAAAATTGCAATGATGGTTATAATCAAATGAACTAAAAATAAATCTAGTTTCTAGAAGTAGCTTTATTACAGTTATTGTGTGGCTACTTGCAAACATTCTCATCATTTTCCCTAGTGGATTTGCAGAGCTAAGGGACCTAGGAAAATGTTCAATTTCGGTTGGGTCTTCCTGATGGAGAAACTTACTACTATAGAAGATGTGGCCACTAAAATGTGACCATGTTTCCATTCTTCCTATATGCTGAATGAGTTATGCCATCCCTTGGCTTCCAGAAAGAAACAAGCTGGGAAAGACAAAAGGATTGTTCTTTTCTCCTTCTTTACGCACTATCAGATCCTGTTACTGAAAATTAAGGTCCAATACGATTCTTATGCAGAGATAATTAGCCAACACTTTCGTGGCCAGGGAGATAATGGGGCTGAAAGGCAGGTTCTTAGCAGATCTCCCTGAGGTGTGAAGGACGAGGCCCTGAATTTGCTGGCTAAGGTCATAACCTCTGATGCATGCAATCAATGCAACATGCATTGTGATGGACATAATGCAACTTACCTGCTGTGATTTTAAAAGTAGGTAAAAAATCAAATAAATTATGTTGATTTTTCTCCCATAGTTAAAAAAATCAAAAATATACCATTAGTAATAAACTATGATTTTGTTAAAATACTTCACATAACAGGATTAGAGAAGAATGTGTCAATAATTGACAAAGATTTGTCATTCATTAACACCTTTGCATGACCACAAACTTGTTATCTTCACGTATTATGGGTGACAGATGACTATTCAAATAAGTCATGACATTTATGAATATTGTTTTGTGAATTCTTATAACTTAATAGTTTGATTCAAAAACACTTTTTAAAAGTTCTTTTTTTTTCCCCATTTATTTATTTTATTGCATTTTAGGTTTTGGGGTACATGTGAAGAACATGCAAAATTGTTGCATAGGAACACACACGGCAGTGTGATTTGCTGCCTTCCTCC
>NW_016107517.1:1281356-1289468 GCF_001604975.1 Cebus imitator
AAAGCTACACTAATTTTAAATTTGCTTTTACTTTCATATCTGCCTTTGTAGAAACAAATTATAAATGTTAGTCATTACAACAGGTCATTTGGACTGTTTTTCACCATAATTACCTTGGTATACTAAAGTAAAATAGATCTCTACAAGAAGAAACATCCGTCAGAGGAAAAACGGGTAAGTCAAATTCAGTTCATAAAACTCTAGTTCTGTTTTGTAAGTTTCTCACAGGGGAACACTTTACATTGAAAAATTAATAGAAACATAAACATAATTTTTTATAGTTACCTATAATCTAATGCATACTCAAAAGTATAGTCAAATTACACTATTATTTTTTCATTTCTTCTAAAATAGTACCTTTTTTTCATGACAAACCTATGTTAAAGTAGCAAGCTCTTATTCATTTGAAATGACTGGGCAAGGATTAAGTAAAGAGGAGAAATGGCTGGCTACGTTTATCTATTTCTAGTTAGACATGACAAAATATAGTGCGCTCACTCAGAGGTGAAATTTGATGTTAGCTTTATCCACCAAGAAAGGCAAATAGAGAGCAAGATTTATTTAAGTTACAAGTTTTCATAAATAGGTTATTTCTAAATTTCTGTTTGTTACCTCGTTTATGAGGAATTTGTCAAGGTCTCACATATGTTTGTATTTAAAATAATCATTAGAATCATGATGGTACTACTCCAGTTGAAAGTCTAAATACATGGCAGATATACACAAATGCATTAAAGCATTTAACTTGGTTGATTTTTTTAATGCGGTTTTGCTATGAAGCACCTGTATGATTTAATGCAAAGATACAAAATGTATGATGATAAATCGTGCCATGCATAAATAACTTATTCTACATAATAGACTGTTTTAAAAATAAATGTATATTTTGAAGTGAAATTACAAATAATGTATATTCAAGCCATATAGGTCCTTAAGTCATATTACTCATTTAGTGAGAAAAATTTAAACTATTTATGATTTAAAATGCAAGCTGGGGTTAGAACATAGCCAATATATATGCATACTAATGCATTTGTGGAGAAATTCTCTATGGTGTCTTTCAGATTAGACTGACTTAATGCCCTCCTAACATCTTGTAAACATTTTAGGAATTATGTATATGCATTTTTCACTCCATTCCATGTTGTTTCTTTTTAGTCATCAAATTAAAAAGACTTGCAGTTAAGGAACTGCTGAGACATTCTTAAAATATAAATTACTTCCACTTTAGGAGAAATTTGCCATTATTGGGACATTAACTCTTTCGAGACTTTCTATTTTGTGTCTGGGTGCAGTGGCTCAGGTCTGTAATCCCAGCACTTTGGGAGGCTGAGGCAGACAGATCACAGGGTCAGAAGACCAAGACCAACCTGGCTAACATGGTGAAACCTCGTCTCTATTAAAAATGTGAAAAACTAGCTAGGCGTGGTGGCACGCACCTGTAGTCCCAGCTACTCAGGAGGCTGAGGCAGGAGAATCACTTGAACCACCAAGGTGGAGGTTGCAGTGAGCCAAGTTCAAGCCACTGCACTCCACCCTGGGCAACCAGACCAAGGCACTGTCTCAAAAAAAAAAAAAATTATATTTGACAACCCAAATACACCCTACATGACAATCAAATATTCTGGACTTTTTATACTATTTATATTTCAAAATTCTATTTCTGTATCAAACTCATGTCAAGGCACACATTCATAGGTTTTTTTTTTCTTTTTTGGAGAATTTAAACGCAAGTTAATATAGGATTGATCCTTTGAATTACACCAGAAACATTTTCTTATTTGTTTAGTTTATTAAGAATAATCATATGAAAGTTTAGAAGTTGTCTTAAAATTTTTTGATTGCTTTTCTTCTTTATTCATTTTTATCAGGTTTACTGAAAACATTTGGCTAATGAGTTTATATTTGAGAACATTTGCTATCATTTTTAATTTTTATAAGCAAATAGTAGATACCTATATAAATGGGGTACATGAGATATTTTGACACAGGCAAACAATGTATAATAATCACATGATGGTAATTGGGATATCCATCACCTCAAGCATTTATCATTTCTTTGTGTTACAAACATCCAAATTATACTTTTAGTTATTTTTAAATGTAAAATAAATTATTATTGATTGTAGATATTCCGCTATGCTATCTAGTACTAGATATTATTCATTCCTTCTAACCATGTATTTCTGACCATTAACCACTCCCACTCCCTAGATCCTTCTTCTCCATTACTCTTCCCAGCAGCTGACAACCATTCTTCTGCTCTCTATTTCTATGAGATCAATTGTTTTAATTTTTAGTTCCCACAAATGACTGAGAACATGCAACATTTGTCTTTCTGTATCTGGCTTCTTTTACTTAAAATAATGTCCTCTAATTCCATCATGTTGTTGCAGATGACAAGAACTCATTATTTATGGCTTAATAGTACTCCATGTGTACCTGTATCACATTTTATTTACCCATTCACCTGTTAAAGGATACTTAAATGGATTTCAAATATTAACTACTGTGAATAGTACCGCAATTAACATGGGAGTGCAAATATCCATATATTGACCTTCTTTCTTTTGGGTACATACCTAGCAACGGGATAGCTGGATCATATGATAGTTCTATATTTTAATTTTTAGGAAGCCTCCATGCTGTTTTCCATAGCAATTGTACTAATTTATATTCCCACTCACAATATGCAAGTGTTCTTTTTTCTCTACATCCTCACCACCATTCATTTGTTCCTCTATTTTGGATAAAGCCATTTAACTGGAGTGAGATAATAGCTTGCTGTAGTTTTGATTTGCATTTCTCTGATGATCAGTGATGTTGATCATTTTTTCATATACCTGTTTGCCATTTGCATGTCTTCATTTGGAAAATGCCTATTCAGACTTCTGCCCATTTTTAAATCAGATTATTAAATATTTTCTTATAGAGTTGTTTGAGCCCCTTATGTAATGTGGTTCTTAATCTCCTGTCAGATGGATAGTTTGCAAATATTTTCTCCCATTCTGTTATTAACATCATTTTATTATTATATATATAAATGACCTATCATAATGTTGTACATTATATATTCCATGTAAACATTTCATATATATATTATAAATAATATAAAAGTATATT
Source organism: Cebus imitator (assembly GCF_001604975.1). Lineage (NCBI taxonomy): Eukaryota > Metazoa > Chordata > Mammalia > Primates > Cebidae > Cebus > Cebus imitator. Next base: position 1,284,480 of record NW_016107517.1, read on the forward strand.
ATCTCCTGTATTCCAAAATAAAAGAATCTTTAAGGTTAACTTGGTAGAAGATAGATGTAAGGTAAATTTTAAGTTATATTGTAACAAAATTTCATGACAGCCCTGAAGAATAGCCTAGGAAATACAATTTGAAAGAAGGAGTTTAAGTATTCATAGCACTTAAATTTGTCAATTAAAAAATATAAAATATATTAACAGTTGTAAATATTGCTATGTTATTGTCAACAGTTAATGTAACTATTAAAACTTTAGTTTTCAAGTAAATATGGATTACACATTTCTTGAAAGTTTCACAATTTTCTAATTTTTGTCATATTCTAGTGGATCTCCTGGCTGATTTGTACACAACTTTTGTGTTTGAAGAATATTGAAACTTTAAAAACAGCATGCAGAATTTTGTCGCATGAGAATGCAAAAAGATGAGTAATTTGTCTTAGGATATAAGATGATAGTGAAGCCATATGTTACTACATTAATACTAATTTTATGTATTAACGTTCAGCTAGGTGGATGCAAAACTAATTTATTATCTCCATTGATAACTTGGCAATTTATTATGCAGCACTGAATAATTTGTTTATTAATCAATGGTCATAGTTTACAAATACAGATTGAGCATCTCTTATCTGAAATTCTTCGGACCAGAAATGTTTTGGATTTTGGATTTTTTTTCTGTTTTGGAATATTTGCATATACATAATGAATATCTTGGGGATGGAACTCAAGCTGAAACATGAAATTTGTCTTATATGCACATTGTACACATAGCCTGAAGGTAAATTTATGCAATATTTTAATAATTTGTGCATGAAACAAAGTTTTGACTGTGTTTTGATGATGACTTGTCATAAGAGGTTAGGTGTGGAATTTTCCACTTGCAGCATCATGTTGGTATTGAAAATGTTTCTGATTTTGCAGCATTTCAGATTTTCAGATTAGAGAATGTTCAACCTGTAAATATAAATCGGTGATAATTTTTGACCTAAATATCCCATCTAAGTCAGTAAACTACACAACCATAACTTGGAATGTTCTGGAAAAAGTATCTGAGGTCTAAGCCATATCAAATAAATAGATAAATATTTGATTTTTTTTCATCTCAAAATTTAAATATACTCTAAGAAATACCCACTAGGGGCCAGGCGTGGTGGCTCACACCTGTAATCCCAGCACTTTGGGAAGCTGAGGAAGGCGGATCAGGAGGTAGATCAAGACTATTCTAGCCAACATGGTGAAACCCCATCTCTACTAAAAATAAAAAATTGCCTGGACATGGTGGTGCTTTCCCGTAATCCCAGCTACTCGGGAGGCTGAGGCAGGAGAATCACTTGAACCAGAGTTGGAGGTTGCAGTGAGTGAAGATTGTGTCACAGTACTCCAGCCTGTCGACAGAGTGAAACTCTGTCTCAAAAAAAAAAAAAGAAAGAAAGAAAGAAAAAACAAGAAATACCTACTAGGTGTTTTTCAGATTGCCATGAGTTCAAAATGTTTAAACACATCAGCATTTGAATGGCAGCACAAAATAAGTGTTGATATTCCTTAAGGTTTGGGGATGAGAAGCATGCCCATATTAACTGGATACATATTTGACTTATATCTATGTGTGTGTGTGCTTATATTCAAATATGTGTGATTTTTTTGACACCAAGATTTGATATGCCAATTTACAGCCTTGGGTATTCATTGTACTGCTAAACCAATCAGTGTTTTAGATTATTCTTTGAACTTCATCAGTGTATGACGGTTAGGAAGAAGAGAGCAAACATTTTTGGTGTCTAGTCCCTTTACTTTGAGGATGAGGATAAGGGAAATTTGCTAAATCTTTATTACTGTATCTGTGTCAAAAAAGTTAATATTATTTTAGCTTACTATGAGAATCAAAGTAGTTAATGTATTTTTAGTGGGTTTTGTGTGCAAAATCTTCTAAAAATACCATAAGTTAAGGCATTCAGGAGTATTTTTTATTGCTGACTATATGTAATTATTTTTTGTCCCATCTGTATTTTCAGGTTTTTCTATTTCTTAGGGTAGAATATTCCTTGAACTTACTAACTGTACAGAAAAATTTATTCTAAAATTGCTTTTTCCATTTCTTTTTTGAATTATAGATCATTGATCAGAAATATTCAGGCAATGTTTATAGTGACTATTTCATGGAATATATAAAATAATCCTGTAGATCCATTTTATTAGAAATATATTTATATTTACTATAAATCTAAGTATGACATCAATATAAAATAAGATTATCTTCTAAATAAACCAAACAGAACCAAAAATAAAATTGAATACTGTCCTAGCAATAAACTTTTTGGCACGTTTCTTTTTATAATAAGGCTTTTGCTCAGAAAACATTGAAAGCCCTAGTTTTTTGAAAGTGGTTTTATACGTCATCTGTAGCCTTCCTATGCCATAGATACACTGTGTTTTTGACTCAGTGAGAATCAGCCTGGTCATTACATTTATTTGCCAAGAGTAAATGACATTTCACTGTTTAAAATCAATTTAATTCACACTCAAATATACATTTGTTATCAATGAAAATGTTTCAAAGAATGTACAACTAACTCTAAGGGAAATTTCCAAAGAAACTTTCCAAAAAGATTTGTTTGAACAGTGGCACACATTTGAAAACACATGAATGTTCATTGAGGCACTGTTTACAATAGCAAACACTTGGAACCAACCCAAATGCCCATCGATGATAGACTGAACAGGGAAAATGTGGCAGATACACCATGGAATACTATGCAGCCATAAACAATGATGAGTTCATGTCCCTTGTAGGGACATGGATGAACCTGGAAACCATCATTCTCAGCAAACTGACACAAGAACAGAAAATCAAACACTGCATGTTCTCACTCATAGGTGAGAGTGGAACAATGAGAACACATGGACACAGGGAGGGGAGCATCACACACTCTCAGGTCTGTAGGGGGGCGGAAATAGGGGAGGGACAGAGGGGGGTGGGGAGTTGGGGAGGGATAACATGGGGAGAAATGCCAGATATAGGTGATGGGGAGGAAGGCAGTGAACCACACTGCCATGTGTGTACCTATGAAACAATCTTACATGTTCTTCACATGTACCCCCAAACCTAAAATGCAATAAAAAAAAGGAAAAAAAANAAAAAAAAAAAAAAAAAAAAAAAAAAAAAAAAAAAAAAAAAAAAAAAAAAAAAAGAAAGGTCTTGAGATTTCAGGATAAACAGACATGTTTGCACAACGGAAAAGTTAACATAACTTAACATAACTTTAAGAAATTCTTCAGTATTTATTTAGAGATGGTATTGGCACTACATCAGAAAGTTCTCCTCCTTTCCGTATTCCAGTGCTGTTTGTCCACTTAGCAAAATAATGTTTCATGGTAAACAGAACCAGCCCTCCTTAGACGACAGCTGGTGGCCATTTATTGGACCAGATTATGGATTCTGTGACATGCCAACATCTTCCAGTCAATCACAAGAGATTTGTTCTTCCCTACTGGAACAAACATGAGGGTTTCTTGTAAACACAATTTTCTCCATCCTGGTATATTTCTTGCAAAGTTTCAGTATCTCTTATGTTTTGTTCTCAAGTTGACACACTCTTTGTGCAGCTGTTTATGTATATGAATTCTGATGTGCTACATACAGTTAATCATACTACTTTCTTTTTTATGGTCACAGTTTATACTTTCAGAAATAGTTAACTTATGTTAACTCAGAGGTAGTTAAGGAGATATTCAAAGCACTGAATATACCCTTCCTTTCTTTGGGAGCAGATGCCATTCTCTGCTCTTCCATGTTAACCATGGAGCAGCCTCAGATGGAAATGAGAGGAACTAGAAACTGCAGGAATGACAAGGTTGACCTAAGGAACAATGACTTTGACTTTGTTTTAATTTGGTAGATTCCAAAGACGTATCAGTTAAATGATCCACTTCCTTTATGACTACACATCTTTACTAAAATGTAGTTTTTCAATATATATTTTATATAGTTTATATTATTACAGAAAAATGTGTCCCAAAAATGTAACTTTTATGACAGTATGCATATTGAAAGTCAGTGATGATTTGTTGAAGGAAGGCAAATGTTAGCCCAAAGGAATCTAGGTATAATTGGTCTGGTCATAAGATTATGCTCTAAAGTGAGTGGGTAAGAAATAATAAATAATCTAACACAAAATGTGCTTAGTTAGATGAATCTCTTTTTCAAAATCAAGATAAAAAGAAATTTGAGCATGGTTTTTGGGAAATAATATTTAGCAAGCCATTAAACTATCAATTATCCTAAGAAATAGTTGAAACAAGTATGACTATGTTTAAATTATTTTGTTACTATTAGAATATTAAATTTGAAAAAGTATATATTATAAAAGCTTAAAATCTCCTTACCATTTTAAAACTTCATTACATCCAATCGAAAATCACAGCCAAACAAAATTATATTGTCTCCTTCAAATTAATCACTGAAGTTTCTGATTCTTTCATAAACTCCTATCTTGTCAGTAACAAGTTTCTTGACATTAAATCATGTGGGTACTTATAAAATTGTTTTACAAATATTAATAATATTAAATAAAAAATGAATTAAACATAATTTGGTAAAATGTTCTTGATGTACACAATCAAGTAGGAATATTTCATAGCCTTTATAGAGATGTTATCTATTAGAAATAAATTTTATAATCATGCTTCTAGATAAGCAATAATACATTAGATTGTTAAGATATGCAATTGGGTTCTTGGGATACATGTTTGATTGCCCTGAAAAGGTGCACAAAATAATTTGCCTTTCTTTAATTTCATTTCTTGGCAAACAAAGTTAGCGTATTGCTTTAGGGTAAGCAACTCCTTATTTTTTTGTAGGAAAATAATCTCACCAATATGGAGGTTGTACCAATCTCGCTTTGCAAGTTGCCAATAAGACTTTCAGTCCAAACCTCAAGACAAATGTGGATAATTCAGGATTCAAATTTTATTTATCAGGACCAGTAAATGACT
>NW_016107517.1:1289523-1293615 GCF_001604975.1 Cebus imitator
AATTCTCCTGCCTCAGCCTCCTGAGTAGCTGGGATTACAGGCACGCACCACCATGCCCAGCTAATTTTTTGTATTTTTAGTAGAGACGGGGTTTCACCATGTAGACCAGGATGGTCTCGATCTCTTGACCTCGTGATCCGCCCGCCTCGGCCTCCCAAAGTGCCGGGATTACAGGCTTGAGCCACCGCGCCCGGCCTAATGACTTCTTAATTTCTTACCTATTTGAGGTAAAACTAGGAGTTTTAGGTGTATCCATCTTTAAAGAATATAAGCACTCTGAATCTTTCGTCTGGCAAAGAAATGCATTTGGAAATGCAAAAGGATGAAAACAGTTATCCCCAATCTCCTGACTTTGGAAAAGATGTTGAAATTCTAAGTTATATGACAAGAATTAATCCCCCTTTAATTTGACAGCAAAAATTCCTTTGCTGTGGGAGTTAGCAGATAGCTAAGAAATACTAAAACTTCATTAAATCAATAAGCACAAATAATTGCTATTTATTCTATAATGTAAGAAGTGATATAACAATACTTGTTAAATATTTGAAGTTAATTTGTTATGTTCAAAACCAAGGATTTGCTAAAAAGGATACTTTTAGCTGCAAGTTCTAAACTTTTAATATCCAATACAAATATATTAAATTAAGGAAGTTAAAAAAACAATAACACTAAATAATGATTATGGGAATGCACCTTTTAAATCAGTAGTTTTAATCAATTACCAATATTCTGTTATAGATAAAATATACTCTTATCCCTGAAGGAATGACAGAATTTTTACAGTCAGGCTACAATGCAATCATTTTTTTGCTCAGTGTGGACTTTAAACACATCACTCATCCATTACCTTTCTATCTCATTGTTCTTCTAAGACATTGACCATATGATGCTTTTCAAATTGTCAACATCTACAATGTAGAGATCTGCCAAATAGCAAATCAGCCTTTATAATTAAAGTTGACAAGCTGACAAGAAAAATGAGTGTACACTTGCATATATATATGAATTTTTATGTCACATTGCCGTCTGTGCACTTGTTTGCTTTTTGTCAATAGCCGAAGGCTCGTTTCTCTGCACCAGAAGGATGTTATATTCCAAGGTCCTCAGACAGCTCCCCTTCGCCCTAGTGAATCTGTTGATTAATTTTGGATACCCTTCTTAATTAACACCCCAAAGGAGATCTAGATTATCTAGCCTATAGTCCATGAAAAACAAGTGAATCTGAAGATAATGACCCAGGGTGACAAGCATGATCTCCTCAAATGATATTATAAGAACATTGAGTCTTTCTCAAGTCAAGACTGTGTGAGGCAATGCCTAGGGAAGATGTAGGCCTTTAATCAGGCAAAAATAGAGATTCATGTTAGTCTAATTTAATTTTCTTTTTGACAAGGAGAGGAGTGATAGATGCCCCTTGACAGATGAAACATGGCGCCTCAACGTAGCCATGGTTGCCATTGGCCTTGATTAGTAACTGTTCCCATTTTGACCCCAGGCAGAGGAGTTGACAAATGAGAGAAAAGAGTGAAGTAATTAGAACAGTAAGATGAAGTATGAAACTAGCCAATTGTATCCAAATCTGTGAAACCTAATCATGGAACCAAGAAACACTAAGCTCATGGCAGCTTTCATAAATATGTCTGAAGACTTGAATCTTCTGTATATGAGATTTACAATTAATTAACCCTGACAAGACTACTACCACAAACAAATTTGGATTCATGTTTTTAAATTACCTTTTCTAAGGAGCAGTTTTATAAATTTTTTGTTAAGCCAACTGTTGCATCTGTCAGAGATGCTAGGACCTACAGTCTTTTAATTTCTGGGCCGTCAAGGAGAAGTTAAAAAAAAAAAATCTGTCATGACTTTTCTAGCAACAAAGCTAGAAAATCAAGCTGACCTAGACACCTCGTAAAAATCATCTCAGATAAATTGTGTCATAATTAAAATTTTCACTGACTACAATTCTAGACCACCTGACTTTGCATAGTGTAGTTAGGGAGCATTTTTGAAGCTGAGTCATCTAATTGGTGCTGTTGTGCTAGTTGAACTCAGCACTGAGCAGCTCCACATTTAGAAAAGCATATGCCATCCTATCTGTTCCTTTTCAAAAGAGAAAAAATATCCTCATGTTGATACTATATATTCCATTTTTACTCATACTAACAAAATGCTGAAGTTGTTTTCTTCTCATCATTTGGATGCTTAAAACCTCTAACCTGCAAAAGTCTGTTAAGTAATCTATTTTTTAACACTTTACCATGGTGAAATATGGATGCATTTTATTGCATTTCTTAATCTCAAATAAGAATGAACAGCCATAACGTAAAGTCACTGTTAAGCATGTTACCATTTCAAGGCAGCAATTTTTTTTTTCAAAAAAGAGGAAAAGCAACTGTAAATATAGTTATTCTTCAATTTAAAATATGAATGCCTACTTTTATTCAATCAGTCAGTTGGTTAGGCAGCAAATAATTACTGAGTGCTTCCTGAATCAAATGCTATAAAAAGTACTGTGCCTACAATAACAAACCTGAACATTCTGCACATGTACCCCAGATCCTAAAGTATAATAATTAATTAAAATTAAAAATTTTTAAAAGGTACTGTGCATACGAAATAAATATAGCAGCTCACAAAATGGCTGCAATCTACCCCTGTTCCTGTATGTACATATGTAACCACCTTTGCAAGCTGACGTTTCCACTTTTGTCATAAAATGGTGCAGTCAGTCTATTTCTCCACCCCTTAAATCTGGGCTTAGATGTGTGACTTATTTTGGCCAACAGGCCATCATAAAACATGAAGGAAACTGAGCCTTGAAAAGCATTTCAACATTAGTGCTTAAAAAGGGGGAGTCTGGAACACCAAAGTTTTGGTGATGACAGAGGAAAGAATCAAGCAAAATAGACTGATAATGTGAGCTGTCAGTTATCCTGTTTTGTTTAGAAATACGTTACACCAATATGAAAAATATCTGGTATAAATATGTGAATGCTATGACTACTATTACTATAAAGAGATGCAATTAAATTATTATTAACAAGCAATTATTGATAAACATATTAGAATACTAATCCAAATTTTGAACTGCCTTCCAGGTTTTCACCTATTAAAAGTATACTTACACTCCTATATTACTACCAAAAGTTATTTTAAAACTATATTTGGTAATTTTGCCATATTCATTGAATAATCTATACAGGGAAATGTATAACATTATTGAAGCCACTGGTTTCAACTGAAACTGTATATCTAAATTTATACCTTGCTGAGCATGGTGGCTCATACCTGTAATCCCAGCACTTTTGGAGACTGAGGCAGGAGAATCACCTGAGGTAAGGAGTTTGAGACCAGCCTGGCCAATATGGTGAATCCCTGTCTTTACTAAAAATACAAAAAATTAGCTGGGCGTGGTGGCACATGCCTGTAGTCGCCTGATTGAGTGTCCAGACATATACCACACACATACATGCTTACATGCACACACACACACACACACACAGAGAGACAGAGAGAGAGAAAGAGTGAGTGAGAGAGACAGAACCATTTAACAATAACAAGATTAATTGGTTTCAGGAATTTAAAAAAAACTTCTATACAGCCATTACCTGGCTACTAAAATAACTGAGCAGAGACATCAGTGGCCACCAGTGACAAATAATACAGACTGTAAAGAATTAATTCAGAAAACTTAATAAACAAAAAACAGGCATGGTGGCTCACACCTGTAATCCCAACACTTTGGGGGGCTGAGGCAGGTGGATCATAAGGTCAGGAGATCAAGAACATCTGGCCAACATGGTGAAACCCCATCTCTACTAGAAATATAAAAATTAGCCGGGCGTGGTGGTGCACACCTGTAGTCCCAGCTACTCTGGAGGCCAAGGCAAGCAAATCGCTTGAATCCAGGAGGCAGAGGTTGCAGTGAGCCAAGATCCAGCCACTGCACTTCAGCCTGGGCAACAGGAACAAAACTCAATCTCAAAATGAAAACAAGAACAAAAAACAACAAAACAAACACTGGAGAGGGGAAAAATCTAATTTTTAGTTACTACATTATATTATTTAAAATATGTTAAGAAAACAAAA
>NW_016107517.1:1293650-1313295 GCF_001604975.1 Cebus imitator
GAAAGTTTTGCACATAAGGCTATCGTACATATGCAAGAAAAAAATCAGCCAATAAAAATTGTCTCTGAGGAAGCCCAGATGTTGGAGTTCTGACACAAATATTTTAAATCTGTTTTTAGAATATGTTCAAACAATTAAGGAAACCATTTCTAAAGAACTAAAGAAAAGTATAAGAGCAATGCCTTATCATGTTAAAATATCAATGAAAAGATATACATTATTTATTCAGAAGAACCAAATGGAAATTCTGGAATTGAAAAATATAATAACTGAAATAAATAATTCATGTAAAAACTCAATAGCAGATTTGAGCAGCCTAAAGAAAAAAAAATAAGTGAACAAATAGTTCAAATGATATTATCTAGTCTGAGAAACAGAAATATAAAAGAATAGAAAAATGAACAGAGCCTCAGAGACATGCATGACAAGTTTAATTGATCATTATATACAAGAACTTCTCCATAAGATTATTAATGGATTTCTCATCAGAAATCAGGAATGTGAGAAGGCAGTGGGAAGACATATTCAAAGCCTGAAAGAAAAAGCGTATTAACCAAGGACACTGCAGCCAGCACAACTGTCCTGGAATTATAACAGATAAATTTAGACATTTCTAAATTAAAAAAAATTGAGATAATTTGTCAATTAGCAAATATCCCTATGTTATATGATTCCATGTATAAAAATGCCCAGTATAGGAAAATTCGTATATACAGAAATTCAATTGTTAGTTGTTTTGATGAGTGGAGGGGCTGCTAAGAAGTGGAAATGGGGAGTGGGTGCTAATGAGTATGCATTTTTTGTGGGGGCGTATGATAAATATAGCAAAAATTACTAAATTTTATATTTTAAAAGTGAATTTTATAGCATGTGAATTATATCTAAATAAGAAAATAAATAATATAAATGAAAGAAAAATAGAAATTAGGAAAGCCTTCAATGAATGCTCATTGGCAGACATAATGCAGCCAAAGAAAGAATCAGTGAACTTGAAGGAAGTAAATTGAAACTTCTCAAACTGAAATACAAAAGAAAAAGAAGAGTGAGAAAGATTTTTTAAAACTAAAGAATAGCTCAATACTATAAAACTATTTAGCATATACTGTTTTTGGAATATCAAAAGGAGAAGAAAAGAGAATAGATAGAAGAAATAGTTGAAACAGTAGTGACTAAAACTTTCCAAAATTAATGGCAAACCCCAAATTAGTTTCTGAAAGCTTAAGAACATCAAGCAAGATAAAACAGGAAAAAATAAATGCACACACACAAACAAAAAATACCTTGCAGTATATAAGATCAGTATACATAACCAACACATTTTCCTAAATATAATAATAAATAATTGGAATTTGAAAAAATGAAAATTATCACTTAAAGTAGCACCTCAAAACTCAGGTACTTAGTTAAAAATCTAATCTAACAAAATATACAAAGGATCTGTGTGTAGAAAATTATAAAACAATTATGAAAAAAATGAGAAACTAAATAAATGGAAGAAATATTCCATTTTCATAAATTGAATTATTTCTAAATTATCTACAATGGAATTTCAACCAAAATCCTAGCTTTTTAAAAAAATTTGACAACCAGAATTTAATATGTATATGGAAAAGCAAAGGGTACCAAAATAGCCAACACAGCCTGAAGGAGAAGCAGTGAGCTGTGGAACTCATATAATCCAATTTCAAGACTCACTCTAAACTACAGTTATGGAGTAGGCATGAGTATTGGCAAAAGAACAGATACATACAGCAATGGAACAGAGCCCAGAAATAGACCAACACAGATACAGCCAACTTATTTCTGACAAATGATGCTGGAATAATTGGACGTTCATGTGAAATGACACTGACATAATTCATTACCCAAAATGAATCCAAAATGGATCATGGACCTAAGCGTTAATAAAACACAAAACTATAAAACTTTCAGAGGATAACATGGGAGAAACTGTGACACCTTGGGCTTGGTGATAACTCTTGGCTACAAAACCAACAATTCTTGAAAGAAAAAAATAAGTTTAACTTCATTATAAGAAAAAAAATTTCTGTGAAAGACCACAGAAATAAGGCCCCGTTTCTGTTAAAGGACTTATATCCGGAATATATAACAAGCTCTCAAAACTCAACAGTAAGAAAATAACGCAATTAAAACATGGGAAAAATACCTGAAAAGATAAATCATCAAAGAAGATATGCAGATAGCAAGTAAACATATGCAAAAATGTTTACATCACTTGTCAGTAGGGAAATACAAATTAAAACATCAATGGGATGCTACTAAACACTTATTAGAATGGAGAGGGGTTTGACTTGATGGGATTATTAGCACATGGGATTATTTTATGGCTGTAGACTATTTCATATGTTACTGTAGTAATGAAAACATGATATATCCATCTGTCAAAGCCCATAGACTTTCACAACACAAATAGTAGATTATGTATATAATGTTTATATGTATATATAAGATTTACATACATAATGTTTCTATGTGTGTGTGTATATTGAAACATATCTGATGCACAGACTAATGCAGACTGTGACAAAAGAATCTAACTGTATTTAAATACATGTCATAATTCACCATGGAATAGGAAAAAAGAGGTGGTGACCTACTTAACTTAGGAAATGATTAGCAACTCTAAGACTAAAGGAAAAGACCTGTACATAAGCACTATACACTAGTTAATAAAGCATATATCACAGGGGTCAGGCTAACAATTCTGAAACTGCTGTATATATATAGTAGGATGAGACAAATAAGTAAATGGATGGCTGATGATGGGAGGCAGGTTTTTCACTGTTGGAGTGGGAGGCTACAATTAATGTGGGAAGGCCAGAAACCAACAAGTGATACTCAATGAGAGTCAGAGACATGAGTGTAAACTCCCACTTAGCATAATAGAGATACTATAGAGAAATAACTATAGGTATATGTGCACAAATGGATTAGTATAAATATATCTATTTCCTAGTGCTGTCCACTGAGATGGTCTAGAATCAATTACACCACAGTAACAAGGAACAGAGCTCCCACATTGTGGTTTTTAATGCTATTTCCTAATAAAAGCAACCAGGGGTCCCTGTAGAAATGGCTAATTCTAGGACTGAATTGTGGAATATAAAAAATGAGCCTGGAGTATTTGTAGTGTCAGAAAGTAAAAAAAAAAAAAAAATGAGGTTACGCCAAAGTGACTAAGGAGCCAAACAGACAGAGCTCTCAATGGCCAAATTTAGAAAAATTTAAGCAACAAAAGAAATAATCTAGTACTGGATTTAAATCAAACAGAAAACAGCCACAATTTCATACTGATATTAATCAATCATCGAATAAGTCAATTAACAGGAAGGAGAAAAACATTTCCACACAAAAGAACTGCAAAAAACACAATGCAGATACTCCCCAGTAAATGCAGTGATGAAGTACTCCATTCTTAATTGCGGGTCGTGCTGACTTGCTTTCCTCTTCAGTACAGAAAGAACAGAAAAAAGTAATTTTGCATTGGAGAAACTTGGCAAGCACTGCCTCAGGTAGCTGATGGAAGCTTACCTAATCAGCGATACGTCTCGGTGATAGCACATCCCCTTTGTATAATGTACTGTCTAACCCCAGTCTAACCATGAGAAAAAATATGAGACAAAACCAAACTGAAGAACATTCTACAAAATAGCTGGCTAGTATTCCTTAACACTGTCAAGGTCATCAATAACAGGGAAAATCCGAAAAACTGTCACAGCCCAGAGGGAGGCTGTGGAGACGTGATGACTAAATGTAATGTCCTAACCTGGATGGGATCCTTGAACAGTAAAAGGACATTCAAGAAACTAATGAAATCTGAATAAAGTATGGAATTTACCTAATTATAACATATCAATATTAGTTCATTAGCTGTAACAAATGTACACATTTGGGGAAAAAATTAGTTTGCCTGTGAAAAAAGAGATGTTTTCACAGAGGAAGTGACATTTGACCAGAGTATTGAACAGGAGGACTTCACCTAGCAGGCAAGTATTAGAAGAAACCTACAGGAGATAGAATAAGATAAACAAAGACTGAGAGACAGCAGAAAAGAAACTGTGTCTTTGAGGAAAGGAGAGTAGTTTGGTTTGGCTGAGATGTGTGGCGCATAATAAGGAGTTGGAGAAAGGTGGGTTGGAAGAAGAACCCAAGAGGAAGAGGAGTCACATATTAAACACTCAGGCTTTATCCTTGATCCTGGAGGCAGTGGATGTACATGTTGATTTTTAAGCAAGGAAGTAAAACTGTATTTTTAGACAAGCAAAACTAGCATGGTAGAAAATTTCTAAGTAGACAATGATTACTCCCCTAGATTCTCACTCTTCTTCCACCTCGTTCTCATTCTTTTATTTCCACTTTCCCATAGTAGCTCGATGCGCATACTCATCACCACCAACAAATCTGTCCCCTACACCTGCAAGAAGAGGCAAGATTCCTTATGATGTTTTTCGAATTTTTCCACAAAAATTACCTATGTTGCTTTCCTTTCTTGAGATATCCATGCTTAATAAGAGTATTCACTGAATACCTGGAATATGCCTTACAGATAAGCCAATACTGACAGATGAGGTTGTTCTGTACATCAATAATAATAACATCATGCTTGCAAGGCATATCTCATTTAACACATTTTAAAATGGATTTTGTATTTCAATGTCATAGCTGAAGAAGTAGAACTTTCGGCAACTTCAGTGATTTTCCCATGATGGCAGAGCCAGATATGGAAGTTCCTTGATGTAAAATCCAATTCCTGAGTACAAATCTTGTGTTTACTCAAAAAGATGCCATGACTGAAAAGTTAATTACAGGTTAAATTAAGGTTGAAAATGAAGGGCAGCTAATTGCAAATGCATAGGAGGAAGCTCTAAGATATTTACGCCAATGCATTATGGTCCCGTTAAGAAATAGAATATGAATAAAATGAACTATGCCTTCAATATGTATGGAAAAGGAGTAAGAGAGATGAGAATAAGCAGAAGGGAACAAAAAAGAAATGCAAGCATTTTAGTATGTTATCATTTATTTCGAAGCAAACTGCCTATATTTAAAGTGTACAACTGGTGAGTTTTAACATGTACCTATGCCTATTCAACCATTACTACAATCAATATAGTCATTACATCTCTCACCAAAAGCTTCTTTGTGACTCCTGGTGCCTACCTATTTCTCCTCCCCAGGATACCACAGATCTGCTTTCTATCTGCAGATTGACCTGAAATTTCTAGAATTTTTAAAATTACTGAAATTCTATACTCTGTGCATTTTTGTGTGGCTTCTTTCATACAGCATGATTATTTTGAGATCCATTCAGGTTGTACTTATCAATAGTTCACTTTTTTGCTTCTGAGTAGTAGTCAAGCAATATATGTATAGACACACAACAATTTGTTTATGCATTTGTCTGTTGATACACAGTTGTGTTGTTTCCAGTTTTTCTATATTGCAAATAAAGCCATTATTTATAAATGTTCTTCAAAAAGAATATTCATGTATAAGTCTTCAAGTAGACATATGCTTTCATTCCTCTTATGTAAATACTCAGGAATGGAATGGTTTAATCATATGGTAAAAATATTGCTTGTATGGTATATCAATATACACATAACTTCTAAGAAATTGTAAGCCAGTTTTTTAATGATTATGCCCCTTTTTATTCTTATCAGCAGTATATATGAGAATCTCTATTCCTGTATATTCTGACGAACACTGTCTATGATTAATCTTTTTAATCTCAGGTATTCTAATAGAATGTGCAATGGGATCTCCTGTGGTTATAATTTGCATTTCCCTAAGGAATGTTGAATATCTTTTTATTTGTTTTATACCATCCACATACATTTGGTGAAGTATTTGTTCAATATTTTTCCCCCTTTTAAAAACCTGGCTGTTACAGAATTGTAAAAAGTCTTTACATTTTCTAGATAAAATCCCTTTGCTGTATGTGTATTTTGCAAATACTTTCTCCCAGTCTGTAACTTTCCTTTTATTTTGATGAGTCGCATATTAAGACTTATTTTTATATTTGGGCTTCTTGAATCATATTTAATCTTTGCTAATCTCAAAATCACTAAGATTTTTACCTTTGCTACTTTCTAGGAGTTTTATAAATTTAGCTTTTACATTAAAGTATATCATAAATTTAGAGTTAATTTCTATATATGGCATTTAATCCAGAAAAAAATCATTTATTTAATCTTTAATTATAATTTATTTTCATTTTATAGCTCTTTCAGATTAAAAAAAAAAATCCCTAAGTATTTAACATATTTTCATGCTATTGGTGGTGGCATTAAACATTTTTTAACATTTCATTTTGAAATAATTGTAGGCTCACATATAGTTGTAAGAAATAATACAAATGACCTCATAACATCTTGCAAAACCATAGCATGGTATCACAGACAGTGTTGATATTGACGCATTTAGTACACTGAACAATTCCATCATCACAAGACTCATTCTTCTTGGTCTTGTACAGCCACAGCTACTGACCTACCATACTGCCTCACCATTCCCCAGTAACCATCTCCATTTTATACTTTGATCATTACAAGAATGTTATGTAAATTGAATTATATAGTATGTAAATTTGTGGGACTGCCATTTTTCTCTCAGCGTGATTTTCTGGACATATATTTGGTTGTTTTATGTAACAATTGTTTGTTCCTTTTTATTGCTGAGTGTGCCATGGTATAGATGTACCACAGTTTGTTTAGCCATTTACTTATGGAAGGACATCTGTGCTCTTTCTACTCTTTGCTATTAAAAATAAAGCAACCATAAACATAAATATACATGTTTTGTGTGAACACAAGTTTAGATTTATTGTGAATAAATTGTCAAATGTGTAATTACAGGGTGATATGGCAGCTGTGTATTTACATATATAAGAAATTACCAAATATTTTCCATAGTAGCTGCATCATTAATTCTTATTGACAATTGTCTAGTCTCTCCACATACTTCAGATCATTTGGTGATGTCTGTATTTATTTTATGTGAGCTCTTCTGATAGGTGTGAAATGATATCTCACTGTGGTTTTAATTTGCATTTTTCTAATGGCTAATCATGATAAATAGTAATGACTTTTCATGCTTTTTGCCTATTTTCTAATTCAGTTTATCGATAGATTTATGATTTTATGCCTTTATGATTTTATTGTCCAGCCTTTGACTCACCCTAGACCTTAGAGATTTTCTCCTGCTTTTCTTGAAAACTTTTATGATTTTATGATTTATATTAAAATATTTGGTAAATTTTGAGTCAATTTTTATATAAAGTAGGAGATTTAGACTGAGGTTTATTTTTTTAAACTATGAATGTCTAGTTTTCCAATGCCATTTATTGAATGACTGCTCTCACTTCATTGAATTATTTGGGTGCCTTTATAAAAAATATTTTAAAAAGTGAGAAATATGTAATGAGTCTGTTTCTGGGTTATTCTGTTTATTTGACTTGCACGTCTATCTTTTCACTAATATCACACAGTCTTGATTACTGTAATATGTAATATCTTGAAATTAAGTACATGATGCCTCACACTTTGTCTTTTTTCAATATTGATGTAGCTAACCTAGTTCCTTTGATTTTCAATTTTTTAAAACTCATACTGTTTTCAGATTAATCTTATAAAAATTAACAAAGAATTTTTCTGGGATATTGATAAGAATTACATTACACAAGTATATCAATTTGGAGAAAATGGACTTTTTTTTTTACTATGCTGAGTTTTGCAATCTATTAGTATATTATGTCTCTTTTAATTTACATCTAATTTATTTCATAAATCTTTTCTAATTTTTAACACTGACTTCTGCAACATATTCTGTCAGATTTATAGGAAAGTGTTTCATTTTCCACTGAGAAATTTTAAATATTTTTATTTTTAGTGTCCTCATCATCTTTAACATATACTATGAATCTTTTTTGGTCAGTTAACACATTTATGATTTGGCTTCTTTTAAATAGTTTGCTATTTGTTTTATGGTCCACAAAATTGTCTATCTCATTGAATGTTCTGTAGACACTTGACAAGAGTGTATATTCTGCTGCTGGGTAAAATGTTCTATAAATGCTCATCAGAATCTGTCTAATCCTAGAAGGCATTATTCAGTTCTTCTGTACCCCTGCTGTTTTTGTCTAGTTCTATAAGTTGTTGAGAGATGTTAAGGTCCTCAAAAGTAATTATCAATTATTTACATCTCTTCTTATCTTTATAAAATTCTCCTTCATGTTGTTGTTGTTTAGCTCTGTTGTTTAGCAAAGAGTGGCTCCCTCTTATCTGCTGGAAATATGTTCAAAGACCCCCAGTGGATGTCTGAAACTGCAGATAGTACCAAACTCTGTTTTTTCTTATCATACATATCTATGACAAAGTTTAATTTATAAATTATACAGAGATAAACAAAAATAACTAGCCATAAAATAGAACAATTATAACAATGCACTGTCATAAAAGTCATACAAGTGTGGTTTCTCTCTGTCTCTCTCTCAGAATATCTTATTGCACTGTACGGAAGGTAATTGAAACTGTGGAAAGCGAAACTGCAAATAAGTGGGGACCACTGTATTCACTGAGCTCTGTCAGGTTTTCTTGGTGCACTGACTTTTCTCAGTAAGGAATGCCTCTCTCTGTCTCTTGTAATTTCTTTTCTCAGAAGTTTACTTTCTCTGACATCAATATAGATACTTTTTAAAGAATTCATGTTTGTGTTCTTTTACTTTATCTATATCATTGTATTCTAACTGAATGTCTTATAGACAACATATAGCTAATTTGTTTTAATTCATTCTGCCAAATTATTTGAATTGATATAATTACATCATTTACACTTAATGTGACTATTGATATGTTAAGATTTAAACCTTTCTCATTTGTTTGTTTGTTCTTTCAGATACTTTCGTTTCTGTTTTCTTTTTCTGCCCTCCTGTAGGTTACTTGAACTTTTCTTAGAATATTAATTTGATTTATCTATAATAGTGTTTACTGTGCCTCTTTTGTTTTGTTGTTGTTGTTTGTGTTGTGTTGTATTGTTTTGTTTAAGACAGAGTCTCACTCTATAGCCCAGGCTGGAGTGTAGTGGTTGTAATCTCTGCACTCTCAACTCGCTGCAACCTCCACCTCCAACATCCAAGCAGTTCTCCTGCCTCAGCCTCCCCTTTAGCTGGGATTTCAGGCATATGCTACCATGTCTGGCTAACTTTTTTGTATTTTTTTTTTTTTAGTAGACACAGGGTTTCACCATATTGACCAAGCTGGTCTCAAACTATTGATCTCAAGTGATCCCCCAAACTGAACCTCCCAAAGTGCTGGGATTACAGGCTTGAGCCACTAGGCACAGCCTCTGTGCCTCTTTATATAGTCTTTTTAGTGGCTTTTCTGTATTACATTAAACTATTTATACATTAAATAAAACAACTAACAATCTACTGGTGTCAACAATGATCACTTTGGTGTGTGGAAAGTCTACATTTGCATCTATTTACCTACCTCTGTTTATGATTATCTTAAATAGTTCCTGTATATGAATTTATAATCACATTATGCAGTGTTATAATTTTTGCTTTAAGTGGCAAAAATAATGTAGAAAATTCAAGGGGAAAGAGAAAATGTGCTGTGTTTTTTCATATTTGTACTATTTCTGGCTTTTCTTCTTTCTTACTGATGGCCCAAGATTCCTCCATTTTCCATTTCCTTTTTACTTACAGAAATACCTTTATACATTTTTAAAGGTAGTTTTGCTGTTGATAAATCTCTAAGTTTTGCTTTCTCTGAGAGTGCTGTGATTTCCTCTTTATTTCTAAAAAAATATTTTCACTGGATAAGAATTCTGAGTTGACAGTTCATTTCTTTCAACACTTGCAAAAAGTTATGCCTCTTCCTTCTGGTATCCAAGTTTTCTGATAAGAAATCTTCTCTCACCCAAATTGTCTTGTCCTTATAAGGAGAGTTATCTTTCTCTCTGACTGTTATCAATTTTTTTTTAGTTTTTTTCAGACTTTTGACAATTATATATTAGTATAAATTTTGTGAGGTGTGAGGTTTATTCAGTTTTAATTGCACTCAGCCTCTTGAACCTATAAGTTTGTCGTTTTTCAAACTTGGAAAATTTCAGGATTTTTTCTTCAAGCTCTCTTTCTAGACCCCTTTTTCTGCTCTTTGAGACCACGATGACATAAATCTTTCACTGGAGTCCCTTTTGTCCCTTTTCCATTTTTTTTTTTTACCAGTCTATTTTAGTTGTTTAGATTGCATAATTTTAATTCTTTTATATTCCAATTCACTGATTCTTTCTTCTGTTCCTTTTTTTTCTGATGTTGAGCCTATTCAGCAAGAAACGTGTGTGTGTGTGTGTGTGTGTGTGTGTGTGCATGTGTGCACACATGTTTATTTTCAAGTTATAAAATTATCCTGAGACATAGACATTTTATTTTTTTGTGGAGACTTTTCTTTGTCTTGTTTCAAGAGAAATTTTAATTTCTTGTTGAGATTTTTTGTTTGTTTGTTTTGTTTTGTTTTTTAATGATGGCTACCCTAAGTCTTTGGTTAGATAATTCTAACATCTCTCAACTCAATATTGGCATCTATTCATTGTCTTTTGATTCACATTAAGATCGTTCTAGTTATTGTGACTTCAATCAATATGTTACGAAACTTTGGGTCTTATTAAATCGTAAGTTGTAGTAGACTTTCTTTGACACTGCTTTGGCTGGGGAAAGAGAAGCACCTCCTTGTTACTGCAAGGTCTTCATAAAAATGCAAGTTACCGGCTGGGCGTGGTGGCTCATACCTGTAATCCCAGCACTTTGGGAAGGAAAGGATGGCGGATCAGGAGGTATTGAAACAATCCTGGCCACCATGGTGAAATCCCGTCTCTGCTAAAATAGAAAACATTCGCCGGGTGTTGTGGTTTGTGCCTGTAGCCCCAGCTACTCTGGAGGCTGAGGCAGAGGAATCGCTTGAATCTGGAAGGCAGAGGTTGCAGTGATCCAAGATCACACCACTGCACACCACCTTGGGCGACAGAGCAAGACTCCGTCTAAAAAAAGAAAAACGTGAATTTCCTACTCTTTTCATTGGCATCCACAATCTGATAGTGCCAGGCAGAGCTGAAAGTCTTGACTTCCTATTTGGACTCCACAGATGCCACCTCAGCTGGGCATAACAGGAACACATTATTGCTGCTTTCCGTATGGTGTCAGTTTTCATGGTGTGTTAATTCTCGTGGTGTTAGTTTCCCCACCACAATTAACACCCTAAGGAAGATGGCTTCATTACTGTTAGGCAGTTATTGAAGTCCTGACTCCTCAATAGGCCTCCTCTTATACCACTAAAATAGGAAACGCCTTGTTGCTGGATGTGGGTGGAAGTCCCGTCTCCATTACAGACTCAATTGACACTGCAGGGGTGAGAAGTGTGGTATTTGCATTCACCATTGACAATGATGGTGCTGGAAGTGAGAACTGGTATTATTACCTGGGAGGGGTGAAAGTTTTAGAGTGTTCTGTAATGTCAGTTAGGTCAAGCAGATTGATAATGCTGTTCAAAGCTCTATATCCTTACCAATTATCATTTGTTGAGAGATATTTAAACTTTCTACTATAATTGTAGATTTTTTTCTATTTCTCTAATAATTCTATTAGTTCTTATTTCACATACGTCAAAACTCTCTTAGAGGCATAAGCATTGAGGATGCGTCTTCCCTGCTATCTTAATGAAATTATTCTCTTTATCCCTGGTAACACTCTTCACTCTGAAATTTACCTTTTGTGATATTAATATAATCACTTCTGCTTTATATTGATTAGTTTTAGAACAGCATATATTTCTACTTATTTTACTTTTAACCTATTGATGCAGTTATATCTAAAATGTCTTTCTTACAGACAACATACAGGGAGTGTTGCTGCTTAACCGATATTACAAATATTTAGACTATTTTATGTGGCTACTGATATGGTTGTTATAAATCTATCAACTTAATAATTGTTTTCTGTTTATTATATCTATTATTTTGTCCCCTTTCCCAGTTTTTAATCCTCTTTTTTATTATATTTATGATTTAATTTTATCTCTTTCATTGTGTTATTAGTTATAACTTTTTAAAAAATTGAATGTTTGCCTCATAATTTATCTTAATTCAAATACACTCTATCTTCAAGTTCCCATATAGAATAAGAAGCTTATAACTGTAAATTTTCATTTCCCCCCTTCTGGACTTTGTGCTATTGCTATCACACATTTCATTTGATTTATACAATATTGTTTTATTTTGGCTTTAAATAGTTTAATTATCTTTCAAAGAGATTGGAAATTTAAGAAAAAATAATGCATATTATACTTAGCTACATAGCATTTCTGGTGCTCTTCATTCCTTTGTGCAAACACAGATTCTGTATTTATAGCCATTGTATGTTTGAACATTTTAAATAACTTCCAAAATTTGTTTTAGATCATTTTTATACCTTCCCTGTCTTGACTTTACACTTTCAGTCTTTCCTCTACATTCTTGATATATAGAATATAGTTATAATAACTAATTCTAACATCTCTATTATCAGCTACTGTCAGTTTCTATTGATTAATATTTCTTTTATTATAGGTCATAATTTTCAGTTCATTGAATGCCCATAATTTTTCATTGATTGCCAGATGCAATTTTTCTTGTGGATTCCTGCATATTTTTGAATTTCTATAAATACTAGTGAGCTTTATTCTGTGATGCAGTTAACTTACATGGAACCAGTTTTATATTTTCTGGGATTTCTGTTAAGCTATTCATTAGACATTTAATTTGAGCAGCAATTACTCTATGGCTAAGAGTAGCTTGCTCTGGCAACTACTGATATTTCTACTATCTCTATCTTTTGCCTTTTCTAGGAGGTCATATAGTAAGAATCATATAGTACATAGTACTTTCAGATTGTCTTCTTTTACTTAGTAATATGTATTTAAATTTCCTCTATTTCTTTTCATGGCTTGATAGCTCATTTTTTTTTTTTTTTTGTTAAATAATGTTCCAATGCCTGAATGTGCAGCAGTATATTTATACATTCATCTACTGAGGAGATCTTGGTTGTTTTCACATTTGGGAATTATGAATAAAACTACAGGGCTGGCCAAGGTGACCCACTAGAAGCAGCTAGTGTGTGGCACTCTCACAGAGAGAAACAGAAGGGTCAAGTAAATAGAATAAATACACTCAAGTACATGAATTGGGATTCATCAAGAGAAGTACGGAACTCACAGAGAATGGAGAAAAGCAAGGCAGGATGCCTGTCCATCTGGGAGTGACTGTGTCAGCCTACCTTGCCTCTCCTGTCCTTATGAGAGAAGCAGTGAGTAAGTGATTGAGGAACACTGGGGACCCACTCTACTCCCATGAATCTTTGCAACCCTCAAACCAGGAGATCCCCTCTTAAATCCATTCCACCAGGGCCTTCTGTTTGACAGAACTGTGGATTCTCAGCAGCCACTCAGGCAGACACAGAGCCCCAAGAGCTTTAGATACTCAGGCTTCCCAGTGAAAGCAGCTGTGACCCTGGCAAAGCCAGATGTTAGGCCTTCATATATACCCCTAGGAAAGGGGCTGAATCTAGGGGGCTGAGCAGCAATGGTCTGTAGGCTCCATTTCCACGATGTCTCACAGGTTAAGACTCACTGACTTGAAAATCCATCCAGCCATGGGTCGCAGCATTATATCTATCTTAGATGGAGCTCCCAGACAGTGGGATGGGCTGCCATCTTTGCTACTTTGCAAGCTTAGTCATCGTTGCCTTCAGGCTCTGGGGAATCTGAGGAGACCAGGGACTGGAGTGGTCTCCTGGCCCACTGCAGCTGCTCTAGAAAGAGACAGCCAAATAGCTTTTTCACACTGTGCCCAGAAACCATTTCTCTCCACTGGACAAAATCTCCTGACCTAGTTCTACAAATACCTCCACCAGTGTTTTCCAACTGGCAGCAGTTCCAAATCTTCCTGGGACAGAACTCCCAAAGGGAGGATCAGGTCACCGTCTTTGCTGTTTTTTGGCCTTAGCCATTACTGCCTTTGGGCTTTGGAGAGTCTGTGGCAATTGAAGGCTGGAGCAGACGCCCAAAACCACACAGCTACTCTACGAAAAAGCAGCCAGATTGCTTTTTTACACAGGTCCCTGATAACGATTCTCCACACTGAGCAGGGCCTCCCAACAAGGGTCCCCAGCCACCTCCAGGAGTATGTTTGGGCCAGCAACAGGTCCTTATCTCTCTGGGACAAAGCTCCGAGGAGGAGCAGGCTGACATCTTTGCTGTTTCACAGCCTTCACTGATGATACCTTCAGGTACTGGAAAATCTGAGGTGACTAGGGACTGAAGCAAATGCCCAGCATACTACAATAGCCCTATGGAAAAGTGGCCAGACTTTTACATGGGTTCCTGATCCCCTATCTCCTCACTGGGTGGGTCCTCCCAGCCTGGGTCTTCAGCCACTCCCCACTGGGGCTATTGAGCCAGTAGCAGCTCTGCAATTCCCTGGGACACAGTTCTCAGTGTGAGGGGCAGGTTGCCATCTTTGCTGTCTTACATCCTTGCTCTTGCTGTCTCCAGGCTCAGGAAAGACTGTGGGAATCAGGGACTTGTCCATACCCATGCTATAGAGCACTCACCTCATGGAAAAGTGGCCAGACTCTTCCCCATGGAAGTCTCAGTCTTCACTTCTCACTGGGAAGGGCCTCTTGACATGGGACTTCAGCAAACCAGCTTGTTCCCACCTGACCTGAAGATCGTTGAGATTCAGAAGAACAGCAAAGCTCAATCAAAGGAAACTAAGAATCACAATAAAGTGATATAAGAGCTGACAAATGAAACAGCTAGTATGAACAAAAAACAAACCTGACATATATGATGAAGCTGAAAAACACTACAAAAATTTCACAATGCAATCATAAGTATTAACAGCAAAACAGACTGAGCAGAGAAAATAATTTTAGAACTTATAGACTGGCTCTGTGAAATAAGACAGGCAGACAAAATAGATGAAAAGGAGTAAAAATGAATGGACATAACCTCTGAAAAATATCAGATTATGAAAAGAGGTCAAACCTATGAATTACTGGCATCCCTGAAAGGATGGGAAAGAAGCAAGTAACTTGGAAAACATATATCAAGATATCAACTATGAAAATGTCCCCAAACTCTCTAGAAAGGCCAATAGTCAAATTCATAAAATAGAGGGACTACTGCAATATTTTATATAAGAATAAAATATAGCAAGACACATAATCAACTTTCCAATGTCAAAATGAAGGGAAGAATGTTAAAGCAGTTAGAGAGAAAGGACAAATCACCTACAAAGGGAACACCATCAGACTAAAAGCAGACCTCTCAGCAGAAACCCTACAAGCCAGAAGACATGGAGCTTATATTGAACATTCTTAAAGAAAAAAATATTCAAGCAAAAATTATATTTCCAAGCAAACTAAGCTTCCTCAGCAAAAAAGAAATAAGATTCTTCTCAGCAAATACTGAGAGAGTTCATTACCACGAGATGTGCCTAACAAGGGATCTCGAAAGGAGCACCAAAAATGGAAAGGAAAAACAAGTACAGTTAATACAAAAACACACTAAAGTACACAGATCAGTAACACTATAAAGCAACCACACAAATAAGCCTATATCATAACCAGCTAACAACCCAATGACAGAATCAAATTCACCTGTATCAATACTAGCCTTGAATACAAACAGAGTAAATGCCCCATTAAAATGACACAGAGTTGCAAGCGGCATAAACACTCAAGACTCATTCATATGCTGTCTTTAAGTGACCCGTCTCATATACAGTGACATTCAGAAGCTCAAAATAAAAGGATAGAGGAAAATCTACCAAGCAAATAAAAATCAGAATGAAAGAGGTTGCAATCCTAATTTCAGACAAACAGACTTTAAACCAACAAACATCAAAAAAGACAAAGAAGAGCATGAAATATTGGTGAAGGATTACATTCAACAAAAAGACTCAACCAGTCTAAGTATATATGCACCCAACACAGGAGAACCCATAATCATAAAGCAAGTTTCTCAGAGACCTTTGAAGAAACATAGATTCTTACACAGTAAGAAACTTCAGCATTTCACTGACAGTATGGGATAGATCATTGAGGTAGAAAATTAACAAAGATATTCAGGACTTAAACTCAACATTGCAACAAAAGAATTTACCTTTACAGAATATACTACATGGCACATATTCTAAAATCAGCCACACAATCAGTTATAAAACCATCCTCAGCGAATGCAAAAGGACCAAAATTAATCAAACAGACTCTTGAACAACAGTGCAATAAAAATGGAAATCAGGACTAAAAAAATTGCTCAAAACCATACAATTACATGGAAATTAAATAACATGTTCCTGAATAATTTTAGGGTAA
Organism: Cebus imitator; assembly: GCF_001604975.1. Taxonomy (NCBI): domain Eukaryota; kingdom Metazoa; phylum Chordata; class Mammalia; order Primates; family Cebidae; genus Cebus; species Cebus imitator. Next base: position 1,310,083 of record NW_016107517.1, read on the forward strand.
ATAATGAAATTAAAGAGGAAATCAATAAGTTATTTGAAACTAATGCGAAAAAAGATACAACATACTCGAATCTCTAGGACACAGCTAATGCAGTGTTAAGAGAAAATTTTATACCACTAAATGTCCACATCAAAAAGTTAATAAGTTACCACCATAACTAAAAGAACTGGAGAAGAAAGAATAAACCAACCCCAAAGCTAGCAGGAAATAAGAAATAACAAAAATGAGAACTAAAAGGAAGGAAATCAAGACATGAAAAATGATTTGAAATATCAATAAATCCATGCGTTGATTTTTCGAAAAAAAATAATAAGATGAACAGGCCACTATCTAGATAAATAAAGAAGAAAAGAGAGAAGATCCAAATAAAGACAATCAGAAATAACAAAGGAGAAGTTACCACTGACCCCACAGAAATACAAATAACCATCAGATACTACAAAAAATACCTCCATATAAACAAACTAGAAAACCTAGATAAAATGGATGAACTCATGGACACATGTATCTTCCTAAGACTGAACCAGAAAAAATAATTTTCTGAACAGACCAATAATGAGATCCCAAGTTGAATCAGGGATACATAACCTACCAACTCAAAAAGGCCCCAGGACCAGATGGATTCAAAACTAAATTCAACCATATGTACAAAGAAAAGCTGGGCCTTCTTTATAAATTGTTTCATTTATAATGAAACAATTTCAAAAAAACTAAGGAGGAGGGTCACCTCCCCAAGTCATTTACTGTGTGAGGCCAGAATCACCTTGATATCAAAACCTGGCAGAGACACACAAAAAAATGAAAAGTTCAAGTGGATACTTTTAATGAAGATTGATGCAAAACTCCCCTCAACAAAATACTTGCAAATCAAAACCAGCAGCATATCAAAAAGCTAATCCACAACAATCAAGTAGGTTTTATCCCTGGAATGCAAGGTTGGTTCAACATACATATATCATTAAATATGATGCATCACATAAACACAAGTAAACATAAAAACAATATGATTATCTTAATAGCTGCAGAAAAGGCTTTTGATAAAATTCAATACCCCCTTATGTTAAAAACTCTCAATAAACTAGTTACTGAAGGAACACACCTCAAAATAATGAGTCATCTATGACAAACCCAAAGCCAATATCATACTTAATGGGCAAAAGCTGGAAGAATTCCCACTGAAAACCAGCACAAGACAAAGATGCTTTCCTTCACCACCCCTAGTAAATATTCTATTGGAAACCCTGGCCAGAGCAATCAGGCAAGGACAATAAATTAACACCATTCAAATGGGAAATCAAACGATCTACCTTTGAAGAGGACATAATTCTATAACTAGAAAACCCCATAGGCTTGTTCCAAAAGCTCCTTCAGCTGATAAACAACTTCAGGAAAGTCTCAGGACACAAAATCAATGTACAAGAATTATTAGCATTTCTATATACCAACAAGAGAGAAGCCAAAACCTAAATCAAGAATGCAATCCTATTCACAATTGCCACAAAAAGAGTAAAGTACCTAGAAATATAGCTAACCCAGGAGGTGAAAGATCTCTACAACAGAAATTACAAAATGCTGTTCAAAGAAATCAGAGATAACACAAATAGAAAAATATTCCATACTAATGGATAGAATCAATATTATTAAAATGGCCGTGGTGCTCACAACAGTTTATAGATTCAATGCTATTTTCATCAAACTTCAAATGACATTCTTTAAAGAACCAGAAAAAAACTATGTTAGAATTTATGTGGAATCAAAAAGCCCAAAGAGCCAAGACAATCCTAAAGAAAAAGAACCAACCTGGAGGCATCATGCCACCCAATTTCATACTATGTTTACATGGCTACAGTAACCAAAACATGATACTGGTACAAAAACAGACACATAGACCAATGAAACAGAATAGAGAGCCCAGAAATAAGACCACACATATACCACCATCTGATTTTCAACAAAGTTGACAAAAACAGTCAATGGTGAGAGGACTAGCTATGTGCAGAAGATTGAAACTGGACTCCTTCCTTACACAAAATACAAAAATAAACTCAAGATGAATTTAAGACTAATATAAAACCCCAAATTATAAAAATCCTGGAAGACAACCTAGGCAAGACCATTCAGGATATAGGAACTGGCAAATATTTCATAACAAAGATGTCAAAAGTGATTGCAAGCAAAGCCAAAATTGACGAACGAGATCTACTTAAACTTAAGAGTTTATTTACAGCAAAATAAATTATCAACAAAGTGAACAGAAAACCTACAGAACCATAGAAAATATTTGGAAACTATTAAACTGACAAAGATCTAATATCCAGCATCTATAAGGAATTTAAATAACAAGCAAAAACCAAACAACTTCATTAAAAAGTGGGCAAGGTACATGAACAGACACTTTTCAAAAGAAGACATACATGTGGCCAACAGCGTATTTTTAAAAAGCTCAATATCACTGAACATTAGCTAAATGCAAATCCAAACCACATTGAGATACCATCTCACACCAGACAAAATGACTATTAATAAAAAGTAAAAAAATAACAGATGTTGTCAAGGTTGTGGAGATAAGGGAATGCTTATACACTGTTGGAGCATAAATTAGTTTAACCATTTTGGAAAGCAGTGTGACAATTCCTCAAAGAGCTAAAAACAGAACTATAATTTGTCCCTGCAATCCCATCACTGGGATATTCCCAAAGGAATATAAATTATTTTAACATTAAGACACATGCATGCATGTGTTCATTGCATCACTGTTCACAATAGCAAAGATATGGAATCAACCTAAATGCCCATCAATGGTAGATTGGATAAATAAAATGTGATACATGTATAACATGGTATACAGCATTAAAAAAGAATGAGACCATGTCCTTTGCAGCAATGTGAATGGAGCTGGAGGCCGTCATCCTTAGCATCATAATGCAGGAACAGAAAACCAAATACTACATGTTTTCACCCATAAGTGGAAGCTAAATAATGAGAACACATGGATACATAGAGAAGAACAAAAGACACTGAGGACTACTTGAGACTGGAGTGTGGGAATTAGGATCAAAAAAAGTAACTATTGTTTACTTTTACACCTTGGTGATGATGAAATAATGTGTGTAACAACCCCTCATGACATGAGTTTACCTATATAACAAAACATGCACATGTACCCCAGAACATAAATTAAAACTTGTAAAAAAAAAAAAAAAAAAAAAAAAA
>NW_016107517.1:1313570-1316698 GCF_001604975.1 Cebus imitator
AGTTTTTGCCATTACTTTCACACCAACCTGATAGTATCTCATTTTGTCTTAGTTTGCAATTGCATACTAAGTGCTGAACATTTTCTCATATGCTTATTTGACTTATACATATCTTTTTTAGTGAAGAAGTAATTGTGGTTGGTGCAAATGTGATTGTGGTTTCTGCACTGTTGATATTTGCCATTTGATATTGGAACACATTCTTATATAACTGTGGTTACATTATTACAATATTTTATGCATGTTTCTTGTTTTATGGTTTTTTTTCCTAATGACTTATTAATTGCCCTTTATTTTATATTTATTTTAGACTATTGAAATGATGTTACACAAGAAGCAAATTTGAGTAATTTTCTTTTTTGGGTTCAAAATGGGTCATAAAGCAGCAGAGACAACTACCGATGTCAACAACATATTTGGCCCAGGAACTGAGAGTGAACATACAGAACAGTGGTGGTTCAAGAAGTTTTGCAAAGGAGAAGAGATCCTTGACGATAAGGAGTATAGTGGCTGGCCATCAGCAGTTGACAACAACCAGTTGAGAGCAATCACCAAAGCTGATCATTTTACAACTAAATGAGAAGTTGCCAAAGAACTCAAAGCCAATCAGTCTACGGTTATTTGGCATTTAAAGCCAATTGAAAAGGTGAAAGAACTCGGTAAGTTGGTGCCTGTAAAAAATCATTTGAAATGTCATCTTCTCTTATTCTACACAACAATGAACCACTTCTCCGTTGGTTTTTGGCCTGCAATGAAAAGTGGATTTTATACAACAACCGGCAATGACCAGCTCAGTGGATGGACCAAGAAGAAGTTCAAAAGTGCTTCCCAAAGCCAAACTTGCACCAAAAAAGATCACAGACAATTTGGTGGCCTGCTGCTGGTCTGATCCACTACAGCTCTTGGAATCCCCGGGGAAACCACTGCATCTAAGTATGCTCAGCAAATCGATGAGGTGCACCAAAAGCTGCAATGCATGCAGCTAGCACTGGTCAACAGAAAGGGCTCAATTCTTCTCCACAACAATGCCTGATCACGTCACATAACCAACGTTTCAAAAGTTGAACAAATTGGACTAAGTTTTGCTTCATCCTACATATTCATCTGATCTCTTGCCAACAGATGACCACTTCTTAAAGCATCACGACAACTTTTTGCGGAAAAAGCACTTCCAGAGCCAGTAGGATGCAGAAAATGCTTTCCAAAAATTTGCTGAATCCTGAAGTACAAACTTTTATGCTACAGGAATAAACAAACATTTCTTATTGGCAAAACTGTGTTGATTGTAGTGGTTCTTATTTTGATTAAATCAATAATAAAGATACGTTTGATTAAATCAATAATAAAGATACGTTTCAGCTTAGTTATAATAATTTAAAATTCAGCATCCAAAACTGCAATTATTGCACCAACCTAATATCTGTTCAGGTCTTTTGCCCATATATATACATATATGTTTTTTTGCAAATATGTTTTCTCAGTCTGTAGCTTGTTTTTTACATGTTCTTAACAGTGTCTTTACAGAGCAAAACTTTTTAATTTTAATGAATCCCAGTCTGTAAATTCTTTCTTTCATGGATCATGCTATTTATTTATTTATTTATTTATTTGATTTTTATGAAGGGTGTATGGCCCTTGTCTAGATTGAGTTGTTTTGCATGCGGATATCCTGTTGTTCAGGTACCATTTGTTGAAAAAAACTGTCTTTACTCCACTGTATTATTTTTGCTCTTTTGTCAAAATTCATTGCCTATTGTTATGTGGGTGTATTTCAGGGTTTTCCTTTCTGTTAGATTGACCTATTTGTCAGTTTATGTTATCAATACAACATTGTCTTGATTATTGTAGCTTTATAGTAAATCTTGAAATCTGGTAATGTCAGTCCTCTGACTTTGCTTTTCTCCTGCAACACTAAGTTGGCTATTCTGGGTCTTTTGCCTCTCCATATAAACTTTAGAATTAGTTTACATCCACAAAATAACTTGCTGAAATTTTGATTGACATTATATCTCTTAATCAAGTCTGGAAGAACAAACACTTTTTATAATATTAAGTCATTCTTTCCATAAGTATGGAATATCTCCCTATTTATTGAGAGCTTTAATTTCATTTATCAGAGTTTTTATGTTTTTCCTCATATATATTTTTGATATATTTCATTAGATTTATATCTAAGAATTTCATTTTCGTGTGCAATATAAATGGTATTGTATTATTAATTCCACTTCTTCACTATAGGTATATAGGGAAGCAACTGACTAGTGTATTAACCTTGTATTGTGCAACTTTCTTACAATTCTGTTATTAGTTACAAGAGTTGTTTTGTGGACTCTCTTTTTCTACATAGCAATTATGTAATCTGTTAACAGTTTGATTTCTTCCTTCTCAATCTACATAAATTTATTTCTTTTTCTTATCTTATATCATTAGCTAGGATTTCCAGTATGATGTTGAGAAGTAATGATGAGAGGCAACGTATTTGCCTTGTTCATGATTTTAATGGTAAAACTCACAGTTTCTCACCCTTAATGTTAGCTATAGTTTTTTTTTTTCTGTGGATGTTATTTTATTAAGTTGAAGAATTTCTCTGTTCCTAGTTTACTGAGAGTTTTTATCATGAATGAGTGTTGATTTTGTCACATGCACTCTTACACCATTAATGTGATCTTGTAAGTTTTCTTACTCAGTTGTTGATATCATATATTACATTAATGTGTTTTCAAATGAGATGAATCCTGCATATAAAATCCACTTGGCCTTAGTGTACACATTTTTAATACATTGTTGCTAACATTTTGTTGAATATGTTTGCATTATGTATGAGAGGTATTGGTCTGTGGTAGTTTTATTTTTCTTGTTATATTATTGTCTGGTTTGGTGTTACAATAATTCTGGCTTTGAAGAATGAATTAAGAAGTATTCCATCTGCATCTATATTCTGAAAGAGATGATAAAGTATTGATGTAAATTTCCCCTTAAATGTTTACTAGAATTCAAAATGAAAATATATCTAATCAAAATTTGAATCCATCTGTGTCTGGTGATTTCGAGTTTGAAAGGTTATTAATTATTATTTAATATATATAGGCCTATTTGGATAGTCTATTTCTTCTTGTGTGAGTTTTGGT
>NW_016107517.1:1316892-1321796 GCF_001604975.1 Cebus imitator
AGACGGGGTTTCACCATGTTGACCAGGATGGTCTCGATCTCTTGACCTCGTGATCCACCCGCCTCGGCCTCCCAAAGTGCTGGGATTACAGGCTTGAGCCACCGCGCCCGGCCGGTAGATTATTTCTTAAGAAATTGTTCCATTTCATCCAGGTTATCAAACTTGTAGGCATCACGTTGTTCATTGTATTCTTTTATTATCCTTCTGATTGCCATAAAGTCTGTACTGATATCCTCTCTTCAATCTCTGATTTTAGTCATTTGTGTTATCTTTTTTTCTAATTAGTCTGGTTGGAGCCTTGTTAATTTCTTTGATCTTATTATTTATTTTCTCCTGATTCCTGTGTATTTAATTTTCTCCTCTCTTTTTAGTTTCTTAAGGTGGAAGTTTAGGTGATGAATTTTAGATCTTTCTTCTTTCCTATATAGGCATTCTGTTAGATTGGTTTATTTGTCAGTTTATTTTATCAATGCAACACTGTCTTGATTACTGTAGCTTTATAGTAAATCTTGAAATCTGGTAGTGTCAGTCCTCTAACTTTGCTTTTCTCCCGCAATACTAAGTTGGCTATTCTGGGTCTTTTGCCTCTCCATATAAACTTTAGAATTAGTTTGTTTACATCCACAAAATAACTTGCTGAGATTTTGACTAAGATCACATTGCATCTCTTAATCAAGTTTGGAAGAGCAATCACTTTTTATAGTATTAAGTCATTCTTTCCATGAATATGGAATATCTCTCTATTTACTGAGTGCTTTAATTTCATTTATCAGAGTTTTCATGTTTTCCTCATATATATTTTTGATACCTACATATATCTCAAATATGTATTTTTGATAAATTTCCAAGCACTCATTTCCTTGCATTCCACAAATTATGATAAGTTGTATTTTTATTTTCATTTAGTTCAACGTATATGTAAACTACTACTAAGATTTCTTCTTTGATCTATCTGTTATTTAGAAGTGTGTTGTTTAGTCTCCAAATATTTGGAGATTTCCAGCTATTTTTTTGTAAGTGATTTGTAGCTTAATTCTATCGTCTCGGAGCAGGCATTGTATAATTCCCAGTTTTTAAAACTTGCTAAGGTATGTTTTATGGCCCTGTATGGCATATATCTTGGTGAATGCTTCATATGAGCTTGAGAAGAGTGGGTGTTCAGCTGTTGTTAAATGAATTAGCCTGTAAATGTCAATTATATCCACAATCTGTTCATTACTAATAGAGGAATGTTATAGTCTCCAATTATGATAGTGGATTCATCTATTTCTCCTTGCACTTAATCAGTTTTGTTTCAGATATTTTGACTCTCTGGTGTGAGGCACATAGACATTAAGGATTATCATATCTTATTAAAGTACTGATCCACTTATAATTATGTAGTCCCCTTCTTTATACTGAGTAACTTTCTTTGCTCTGGAGTCTGCTCTGTCTAAAATTAACGTCATTACTCCAACTTTCTTTCAATTTACGTTTGTGTGTTATATTATTCTCCATCCATTTACTTTTAATCTATATGTGTCTTTATACCTAAGAGGAGTTTTTGGTAGACAACCTATATTTGGGTCTTGATTCTCAATCCACTCTGACATTTTTTTGGTCTTTTAACTGGTACATTTTGACCATTGACATTTAAGATAATCTTTGATATATTTTAATTAATATCCACCATATTTATTAGTGTTTTTATGTATTGCTATTGTTCTTTTTTCCTATATTTATCTGTCTGCTTTTTATAGTTTTAATTGAGTGTTTTATATGATTCTATTTTGTCTCCTTTATTAGCTTGTCTATTATACTTCTCTTTGTTTTTTCTTAGCGGTTGCTCTGAGTTTGCAATATACATTTACAGCTACTCCAAGATCACTTTCAAATAACACTAAACTGCTTTGTGGATAGTGGAGGTACCTTTAATGGAAAAATCATACTAATTTCCACCTCCCGTTTACGTATCATTGCTGTCCATTTTGCATAGCACATAGAAGCATATGTATGTGTGTATACATATATAGTTGAATTCATTGTCACTATTATTTTGAATAAACTGTAACCTGTTAGATCAATTTAGAGTAATAAATATAAAAGTTTTTATTTTACCTTTGTTTATTCCTTCTCTGATGCACCTCCTTTCTTTATTTAGATTTAAGTTTCTTTCCTGTATTACTTTCATTCTCTTTGAAAAACTTATTTTAACATGTCTTGCAAGACAGGTCTAATGGCAATGAATACCCTTAATTTGTCTGAAAATATCTTTATTTCTCCTTCATTTACAAAGAATAATTGTACAGGGTACCGACTACTAGGTTGGTGGTTTCTCTCAATCCTGTAAATCTTTTACTTCACTCTCTTCTTGCTTGCATGGTTTCTGGGGAGAAGGTTTTTATCTTTGCCCTTCTGTAGGTAAGGTGTTTTTTGTTTTTGTTTGATTTTTTTTCTTGCCTGGCTTAAGTTGTTTTCTTTATAGTCGGTCTTATGAAGTTTGAATATGATATGCTTCTCCTTCTGGTATTCTATAACTACAGCCTTTACATTGCCCGACAGTAAGTTGAATATTTTGTTCTGGTCTGGTTTTGTTTTTTGTTTTCAATTTATTTCTCTTTTCTTTTTAGTTTCGGGAGTCTCTATGGATAGATCCTCAAGCTCAGAGATACTTTCTTGAGCAATGTTCAGTCTACATTATAGCTTATCAAAGGCATTCTTTCTCGGTTAGAGATTTTCATCTCTAGCATTTCTTGTTTGTTTTTAGAGGTGTCATATTTCTGTTTACATTATTCATCTTTTCTTTCATGCTATCTACTTTTTCCATTAAACCCCTTAGCATACTAAGCATTCTTTTGTTTTGTTTTTTAATTCCTGATCTGATAATTCTAAAACTCCTGCTTTATCTGACTCTGATTTTGATGCTTGCTCAGTCTCTTCAGACTGTTTTCCCTTTTAGTATTTCTGTAATTTCTCCTCAATAGCCAGACCTAATGTTCTAGGTAAAGGAACTGCTACAAAAAAAGCCTTCAGGAATGTGGGGGTAAGGTGCATGTGGTTGGGGAAGTGTTCTATAAGTCTATGAAGGTCTTGTCTCTTGGTGAGCCTGAAGCCCGGGACTGTATACTTAACCAGTGCGTCTTGGGTTTCCTTTTGCTCGTTTGTTCATTTTTCTCTCTTTATGTGCAACAGGATGGCTGAAGGGAGCTGTTTTTCTTTTTCCCCACTTTGAAGGCTAGAGAGGGCTGAAATTCAGTACTTCCCTTCCCCCAGCTAGGTTACATTCTGGCAAAACCCCAATAGCTTAGGCTTTGGTAAAATAGTTTCTCCTGAGGGCAGGACTGTTAAAAACAGTATACTCTGGCTTATTTCAAAATGGTTTCTTTTCTTCTTCTCTGCCAGAAAGAAGCCCAAGAGGATTTTTTTTCCGACATTCACTATGAGGACTTGGTAGAGCCCAGGAGATAAAACTCACACGTGTTAGGGCTTGCCAATGACTGGGTCTTCCTGGTGTTTTTAATGTCTCAGCCTCGTCAACACTGACCTTCTAGCTATATGTTGATTACTGTACTGATTTTCCTATTCTGTCACTAGCTCTACGAAAGTTTCTAGTTGTGTGTTTCTGCTCTGGTAAGTTGTGATACTCGATACTCTGTATCCACCTGTGTATCTCTCTAATATGGGGTTAGTAGTTTGCATTGTGACTTCACTTCCCTGAAGGATCTAAGAAGAGTGATTGAGTTTTCAGTTTTTTCAGCTTTTTGTCTTTATTGAGATTGAGTGAAGACTTCTAAGATCCTTATTATTGGACTGAAAACCAGAAGTCCAGAATGCTGTTGTTATTTTTATACTATACAATTTTGATAGTCATGTTGTTTTTGACAAAAGACATTAAGAATTCACTTCAACAGCAATGTAGTGAAATGTTCTTTCCACATATCTGCCAAAAATATTTTTGCTCTTTTTATTATTTTAGGGATTTTTTTTTTGGTATAAACAGTAAACATTGTTATTGTAATTTGCACTTAGCGGCTACTTTTGAAATTTAGCACCATGTGATTTGGAACCAATTCAATTTGGTCTTTGAATTTTTCTCTTCGGCCAACTGCCATACTACCCTGAAATCACCTGCTTTTGTCTGAATGTCTATTTATATCCTTGTTCATTTTAGGTTAGATTATTTTTATTTGCTTCTTTGTTTTTAGGAACTCTCCTTTTCTCCTATTTGTCTTAGAAATGTTTTGTTTCAAATTTATATTTTGTCTATTGATTTCGCTTGTGATAATTTTTGCCATTTTATATATACATATATATATATATAATATAGATGTTTGAATGTATAAACATAGTCAAGACAGCTATGATTTTGTATAGCTACATAGTTTCTGGGTTTAAAATCTAGTTAAGAATATCTTGCTCATTATTTAGGAACATTTAGGTTTCTTTTTCTCAATTAAACTGCTAACTTAATTGTACATTAAATTTGAAATAGGTTGGTATCTAATTCTTGATTCCATTTAAGTAAGATATTTATTCAGTCTAACACAAGTACCATACTGACTTGATTATAATATATTTTAGTATGTTCTTATTCCAAGTCACTCCTTGCTATAATTTTTTATAAGTTTCTTGGTTATCTCAGACAGTTAATCTTCTCTGTTAATTTTAATAGTTTTTAGTATTATTTTAGTTAACAAATAATAATTTTACAAATTCTGGGGTTACATAGTGAAGGTTCTTTTTTTTCTCATTTATTTATTTTATTGCATTTTAGGTTTTGGGGTACATGTGAAGAACATGCAAGACTGTTGCATAGGTACACACTTGGCAGTGTGATTTGCTGCCTTCCTCCCAATCACCTACATCTGGCATCTCTTCCCTTGCTATCTCTCCCCATCTCCCCACCCCACACCGTCCCTCCCCTA
>NW_016107517.1:1326369-1339563 GCF_001604975.1 Cebus imitator
CGAAGTTCTCGTCTTGCGTTTTTCAGCTCCATCAATTCACTTATATTCCTTTCTATTTTGTCCATTCTCGTTAGCATTTCGTCAAATCTTTTTTCAAGGTTCTTAGTTTCTTTGCATTGGGTTAGAACATGTTCTTTTAGTTCACAGAAGTTTCTTACTACCCACCTTCTGAAGTCTGATTTTGTCATTTCATCACACTCGTTCTCCATCTAACCTTGTTCCCTTGCTGGTGAGGAGTTGTGATCCCTTTTAGAAGGAGAGGTGTTCTGGTTTCGGGTGTTTTCATCCTTTTTGCACTGGTTCCTTCCCATCTTTATGGATTTATCCACCTGTCATCTTTGTAGTTGCTGGCTTTCAGATTGGGTCCCTGAGTGGACGTTCTGTTTGTTGATGATGAGGTTATTTCTGTTTCTTGGTTTTCCTTCTGACAGTCTGGCCCCTCTGCTGTAGGTCTGCTGAGGTTCACTCCAGGCCCTGCTTGCCTGGGAATTACCTGCTGCAGCTGCTGACCAGTAAGGGTTGTTACCAGTTTTCTTCTTCTGGTATCTTTGTCCCAGAAGGATACCCGCCAAGTGTCAATCTGATCTCTCCTTTATGAGGTGGCTCTTTGGATATACAGCGGTCAGGGAGCTGCTTAAGGAGACGGTCTTTTCTTTATAGGAGCTCAAATGCTGAGCTGTGAGCTCCGTTGTTCTTTCAGAGCAGCTGGGCAGGTATGTTTAGGTCTGCTGCAGCAGAACTCATAAACTGCTTTTTGTTCCCAGGTGCTCTGTCCCAGGGATTTAGGGCTTTATGAGTTTCCGTTGTACTGCTGCCTTTCTTTTTTTCCTTCAGAGATGCCCTGCCCAGCAAGAAGGCAGCCTAGTCACTGTCTGCCTGTAGAGGCTTTGCTGAGCTGCTGTGGGCTCCGCCCAGCTGCCGAGTGAGCTTCCCTGCAGTCCTGTTTATATGGGTGTAGTTAGAACTGCCTTGGTAATGATGGCCCGCCTCTGTTAAGGCAGAGTCTCTCTGCAGTGGTGGGTTGCCTTTGCAATGGCGGGCTGCCTCAGCATTTGCTGACTACCTCCGTAGTGGTGGGCTGCCTCAGTAATGGCAGACGCCCCTCCCCCACAGAGCTGGACCATCCCAGGTTCAGCTGTGCTTGCTGTGAAACTCAATCCAGAGAGTTTCTGATTGCTGTTCTTTTGTGGGTGTGGGATCAGCCGAGCCTGATCGACGGCTCCCTGCCTCAGAGCCTTTTTTTTTTTTTTTTTAAGTTGGTGTTCCAGTCACCTGTTGAAGAGGTGCCGGGGTCTGTGTGTTTTCCCCTGTGGCAAGTCACTGCACTGGCTTAAATAGCGGCACAGATTCGTGGCGCATTTTTTGCCCTGGAATCTACTGTCCTGGTTCCCTGATCAGTCCCCTTTTTAAACAGGCGAATGGGCCACTTCCCATGGCTCCAATTTCCAACCAGAAGGGCACCCGGACTGGCATATTTTGTACTGAGAACCGCTGCTCCGGGGCGCTGACATATCAGCCGCGTGGGGCAAAGCAGCGGCACAGGCTGGCACAACTGCGCTGGCCGAAACAGCCGCTGGCAGCCCGTGGAGCTCCTCCACCTGGGAATTTCCTAGTCTGTGGGCAATAAAAATGCGGCGTCCACTTACCCTCTGCGCTCTCACTGGGAGCTGCAATCCTGAGCTGTTCCTAAACGGCCGTCTTGGATTGATCCCCCTGAAGTTTCAATACATATAATTTCAAACGTGTATCATTTCTTTGTGTTAAGAATGTTCATTATCCTCCTTCCAGCTATTTAAAAGTAAGTCATATGTTTTTGTTAACCTATATTAGTCCATTTTCATGCTGCTAGTAAAGACATACCTGAAACTGAGCCATTTATAAGAAAAAGAGGTTTAATAGACTTACAGTTCCATTTGGCTGGGGAAGCTTCACTATCATGGCAGAAGGTGAAAGGCACACCTTACATGGCAGCAAACAAAGGAGAATAAGAAACTCAGACAAAAGAGGTTGCCCTTTATAAAATCACCAGATGTCGTGAGACTTACTCACCACCACAAGAACAGTATAGGGGAAACTGCTCCCATGATTCAATTATCTCCCACTGGGTCCCTCCCACAACATAAGGGAATTATGGAAGCTGCAATTTAAGATGAGATTTGGGTGAGGACACAGACAACCACATCATAACCATAGTCATTCTTACGTGGTATAAAACAATAGAACTCTTCTCCCTCTCTAGCTGTAGTTTTAAATTCATTAACAAATCTTTCTTCATCTGTGTCTTCCCCTTACCCTTCCCAGCCTCTAGAATCTTCTGCTCTACTTTTTACTTCTATGGGATCAATTTTTTTTAGCTTCCACATATGAGTGAGAACATGTTGTGTTTATTCTGTTCCTGGATTATTTCACTAAACAGAATACTCTCTAGTTCCTCCCATATTGCTGCAAATGACAAGATTTATTCTTTTTTATGGCTGAATAGAATTCCATGGTGTATATATGCCATATTTTCTATGTCTACTCACCTGTTGTTGGACACCTAGGTTGATTCCATATCTTGGCTATTGTGAATAGTGCTGCAAAAAACATGGGTGTGCAGATGTCTCTTCAATATAATAATTTTTAAAATAAATTTCCAGTAGTAGGAATTGCTGAATCATATGGTAGTACTATTTGTAGTTTTTTGAAAACCATTCATACGCTTTTCCATAGTGACTTTACTAGTTTGCATTACCACCAACAGTGTATAAGGGTTTTCTTTTCTCCACATCCTTCCTATTAATTATTATTTTTGGTAATAGCCAAACTAACTTGGGTGAAATGATATTTCCTTGTGGTTTTTCTTTTTATTTCTCTGATGATTAATGATGTTGAGCATTTTTTCATATTTTTTTTTGGCCATTTGTATGTACCGTTTTGTGAAATGTCTGTTCAGATCATTTCCTTATTTTTAAATTGGATTGTTTCAGAGTTTTTTGTTTTTGTTTTTGCTGTTGAGATGTTTGAGTCCTTGTATATTCTGGATATTAATCTCCTGCCAGATGAATGATTTGCAAATATTATCTTGACCATTTTGTAGGTTGTCTTTTCGTACTGTTGATTGTTTGTTTTTCTGTATTGAAGTATTTTAGTTGGGTAGAATTCCATTTATTTATTTTTGCTTTTGTTGCTTGTGCTTTTGAGGTCTTGTAAAAGTCATAAAATATTTTTGCTAACCGATATCCTGAGACATTTTTCTACATTTTTTTCTAGACATTTTATATTTTCACGTCTTACAATTAGATCTCTTTTCCATTTTGAGTTGATTTTTGTGTAGTATGAGAACTGGGGTCTAGTTTCATTCTTCTGCATGTGGATATCCAGTTTTTCTAGTAAAATTTATTGAAGTTACTTTCCTTTTCCCAGTGAGTGCTCTGGAGACCTTTGTCAAAAATCACTTGGCTTGGCTGTAGATATGTGATTTAATTTCTAAGCTCTCTATTCTCCTTCATGAGTCTATGTGTCTGTTTTTATCCCAGTACCATGCTGTTTTGGTGGCAACAGCTTTGTAGTATAGTTTGAGGTCTGGTAATCTGGATTTAAACTGCACTCTGGAACAATTGAACCTGATAGATATTTATAGAACATTCTACCCAATAACTTCAAAATATAAATCCTTCTCATCAGCACATGGAACATTCTCCAAGATGGATCGTATAATAGGCCACAAAACAAGTCTCAATAAATTTTTAAAATCAAAATTATATCAAGTATTTTCTCAGGCCACAATGGAATAAAACTAAAAATCAACTCCAAAAGGAACCCTCAAAGCTATAGAAATTAAATTATTTGCTCCTGAATGATTTTGTGGGTTAATAATGAAATTAGGATGGAAATTTTATAATTCTTCAAAATGAATAAAAATAGTGACACAAGTTATTAAAACCTCTGAGATATGGCAAAAGCAATACTAAGAGGAAAGTTTATAGTGCTAAATGCCTGTCTTAAAAAGTCTCTCTCAGACTCTCTCAGATCACAAATCGACAAACTAACATTTTACCTCAAGGGACTAGGAAAACAAGATATCAAATTAAACCTAAAATTAACAAAAGAAAAGAAATAACAAAGATCAGAGCAGAACTTAATGAAATTAAAACAAGAAAAATAAAGATCAGTGAACTCAAAAGCTGGCTCTTTGAAAAGATAAACAAAATTGATAGGCCATTAACTAGATTAACCAAAAAAAGAAGAAAGAGGATTCAAATAAATTAGAAATGAAAATGGAGACATTACAACTGACACTACAGAAATATAAAAGATTATTTAAAAGTCTACTAGAAACACCTCTATGCATATACATTCCTGGAAACATACAACCTCCTGGCTTAAGTCAGAAAGAAATAGAAATCCTTAACAGATCAATAACAAGCAGTAAGATTGAATCAGTAACTTAAATATTGCCAGCAAAAAAAAAAAAAAAAAAAAAAAAAAAAAAAATCCCAGGGCCAGATGGATTCACAGCTGAATTCTATTGGAATTCACGGAATAATTGGTATCAACCAACTGCAACTATTTCAAAAGGTTAAAAAAGAGGGAATCCTTTCTAACTAATTCTATGAAGCCAGTATCACCATTAATACCAAAGCCAGGAAAGGCAATAACAAAAAAATAATAAGCAAGAAAAAAGAAAGGTGAAAGAAAGAAAGAAAGAAAGAAAGAAAGAAAGAAAGAAAGAAAGAAAGAAAGAAAGAAAGAAAGAAAGAGAAAGAGAAAGAAAGAAAGAGAAGGAAAGAAAATAACAGACCAGTAATGAACATAGACACCAAAATCCTGAATAAAATACTAGCAAATTGAATCAACAGCACATCAAAAAGATAATTCACCATGATCAGGGGAGTTTCATCCCAGGGATGCAGGGATGGTTCAACATATGGAAGCCAATAAACATGATTCACCACATAAACAGAATTGAAGACAAAAATTAAAATTAAAAACAAAAATAATCATCTTAATAAATGCAAAAAGTAGTCAGTAACATCCAGTATCCTTTACAATAAAAACACTCAAGCAATCCAGCAACCCCATTACTGGGTATATACCCAAAGGATTATAAATCGTTCTATTATATAGACACATGCACACATATATTCATTGCAGTGCTGTTTACGATAGCAAAGACCTGGAACCAACCCAAATGCCCATCGATGATAGACTGGACCAAAAAAAAAAAAAATATGTGGCACATACGTGGAATACTATGCAGCCATAAAAAATGATGAGTTCGTGTCCTTTGTAGAGACATGGATGTATCTAGAAACCATCATTCTCAGCAAACTGACACAAGAACAGAACACCAAATGTCACATGTTTTCAATCATAGGTGGGTGATGAACAATAAAAACACTTGGGCACAGGGAGGGAACAATACTCACAGGGCTAGGTTGGGGAGTGAAAGGGAAGGGAGGGGAGGGAGAGCAAGGGGGTTCAGGGAGGATGGAGAGGGATAACACCGGGAGAAATGCCCGATATAGGCGATGGGGTGGGGGAGGGGGCGATGGAGACAGCAAACAACCATGGTATATATGTACCTAAGAAACAATCCTGCAGGATGCAGGATGTGCACATGTACCCCAAAACCCAAATAAAATTAAAAAAAGAAACCTCAACAAACTAGTCACAGAAGTAATATACTTCAAAGTAATAAAAGCCATATATGACAATCCCACAGCCAACAACATACTAAACAGGAAAAAGTTGAAAGCATTCCCCCTAAAAACTGCTACAAGACAAGAATGCTCATTTTCACCACTTCTATTCAATATAGTATTGGAAGTTCCAGCCAGAGCAATCAGAAAAGAAAAGGCAACAAATTTCCCCCAAATTGGAAAAGAGGAAGTCAAAATATCTCTGTTCACCAATGGTATTATCACATACAGAGAAAAACCTAAAAACCCTTCCAAAAGACTCCTAGTTTTGACAAATAAATTCAGTAAAATCTCAGTTTAGAAAATCATTGTACACGAATCAGCAGCACTGCTATATACCAACAACAACCAAGCTGAGAATAAAATTGACCACTCAATCTTTGTTATAATAGTTGCACAAAACAAAATACCTAGGACTGTACTTAACAAAAGAGATAAAAGACCTCTGCAGGGAAAACCACAAAACACTGCTGAAAAAATTCATTGATGACACAAACAAATGAAAATACATTTCACGCTCATGGATTGGAAGAATCAATTATTATGAAAATGACCATACTGCCCAAAGCGATCTACAGATTCAATACAATTTCTATTAAAATACCAACATCATTTAATACAGAATTGGAGAAAATAATTCTAAAATTCATACATATCCAAAAAAAGAACCCAAGCAGGCAAAGTAATTCTAAGCAAGAACAAATCTGGAGGCATCACATTACCTGACTTCAAATTATACTGCCAAGCTATGGTAAATAAAACAGCAGGATGCAGTATAAAAGGAAATACATAGACTAATGGAACCGAATAAAGAACCTAGAAACAAAGCCAAATAGTTACGTCAACTGACAGCTGACCTGCAGTCCAGGGAGGGGGGAACCCCAAACCCACTGGACTGGCTCTGCAACTTGTCACAGATGTGGGTGCCTGTTTGAGCAGTGGGCCACCTGCTGGGCAGGCTTGGACCATTCATCCCTGCCCATTAGCTCCTGTTTTCATGCATTTGTGGTATGCAATTTTCTGTTGAATTTAACAGCATAGTAGAGGCTATACTTGCTAGTATTTCCAAGTTGTGTATTTTGTGGAGGGGGAGGGCCCTGCATGCGTCCTACTTCTGAAAGACAGTGTTGTGGCTTCCTCTCCAGCCTCCAGTGGGGTGTATGGGGTGATAGTGTGAGCCGCCCTGAATGTCTGGCTGCTAGGGAGGCAAAGAACTGAGGGACCTAAGGTCTGGGTCAGTTTTCCCTGTCAAAGGGCTTTCCTTGACTCTTCTCCTTTCTAGGATTCTTAAGATTCCTTCTCCAATCCCAAAATGGGAAGGCCTATACATAAGCCTTGTTTCTAGAACCGACAAAGCTGGACTTAAAACCCAGCTTGCAATTTAACAGTTATGACCTTGTGTAAGTGGCACATTCTCTGAACCCCAGTTCCTCCATCTACAAAAACAAGGCTTGATCAGTGATTCTTAGACTGAAGCCAGCATCAAAATCACACAGGAGAGGTGTTCTTTAAAACTGACTACCGGGCCTGGCCCCTGAGTGCCTGATTCAGTGGTTGGAGCCAAGGACTTGGATTTCTAACAAGTTCCCAGGTGATGCTAATGCTGTTGTCTGGGAATACTAAAGTTTTGAGACTGCCTCCCACACAAACCCCCACAGGGCCTGGTAACGCTTAGGGTTTTGAGTGAGGCAAAGGCTCCACACTCTGGGCTTGGCACATAGTAATTGATTTTATTTTAATGCTAGCTGACTTCACATAGTTTCCCATATTGGTGTCTCATAAGGTCTATAGCTGGAAACAATGTGGCCCTTGGTCTCTGACTGCCCCCCAGTGTGATCCCTGTTTTGTTATTGCTTTGATGAACCATTTGGGTCCAGGTGCTACCAATCATGCTACTTCCCCTACTAGGGAGTTGTGCCCCATCCCCAGTGAGGGATACATGAGCTTTGGGGGCCTACAGGGCTTAACAGGGAGATTTTGTCCTTTATATCTTTCTCTTATCTGATTGCTCTAGCTAGATCTGCCAGTAATATGCTGAACAACAGGGATGGCAGTGGGCATCCTTGCTCATTCCACATCTCAGAGTAAAATCTTTCAGTTTTGTTTCCATTCAGTATGATAATAGCTGTAGATCTGTCATATATACCGTTTTTATTATATCAAGGTATGTTCCTTCTATACCTTTGTTTTAGGATTTTTATTGTGAAGGACTGTTGAATTTTGTCAAATGGCTTTTCAGCATCAGTTGAAATGAATGTACGTTTTTGTTCTCCATTGTGTTCATATTATATATCACATTGGCTAATTTATATATGTTGACCATCCTTGCATCTTTGAGATAAATTCTACTTATTCACAATAAATGATATTTTTAATGTATTGTTGAATTTCGTTTGCTATTATTTTGTGGAGGAGTTTTGCATTAATATTCATCATGGATATTGGCCTGTAGCTTACTTCCTTTTTTTTTTTTTTAAGTGTCTTTGTCTGGTTTTGGCATCAGAGTAATTCTGATCTCATAGAATGAATTTGGAAGTATTCCCTCCTGTAATTTTCAGAATAGTTTGAGTAGGATGGTATTAGTTATTCCTTAAATGTTTGGTAAAATTCAGCAGTAAAGCCATTAGGTCTGAGTTTTTCTTGGCTGGGATAATTTTTATTATGGCTTCAACCTCATTACTTGTTATTGATCTGTTCAGATTCTGGATTTTTTCATGGTTCAATCTTAGTAGATTGTAAGTGTCTAAGAATTTATCCATTTATTTTAGGTTTTCTAATATATTGCCGAATAGTTGCTCATAATAGCCACTAATGATGTTTTGAATTTTCGAAGTATCAGTATGTCTCCTGTTTCATCTCTAATTTTGTTTGATGGAGTCATCTTTTAGTCTTAGTCTGGCTAAAGGTTTGGCAATTCTGTTTATCTTAAAAAAAAAAAAACTTTTCATTTCATTGATTTTTGTATTATTTTCCTCATTTCAAATTTGGTTTGAAATTTATTTCTTCTGGGATCTTATTTATTTTCTTCTACTAGTTTTGGATTTGGTTCGCTCTTGCTTTCCCAGTTCTTTAAGAGACATTGTTTGATTATTTATCTGTAGTTTTTTTTTTATTTATTGATGTAGCCAATTATACCTACAAATTTTCCTCTAGTTCTGCTTTCACTGTATACCACAGGTTTTAGTATGTTGTGTTCCCATTATTATTTGTTTTAAAAAAAAGTCATATTTCCTTCTTAATTTCTTTATTGACTCACTGGTCATTCAGGTGCATATGCTTTAACGTTCATGTTTTTGTGTAGATTCCAAAATTCCTCTTATTAATTTCTAGTTTTGCGCCATTGTGGTCAGAGAAGATGCCTGATATTATTTCAAATTTTTTCAATGTTTTAAGACTTGTTATGTGAGCTAACATGTGCTCTATCCTTGAGAATAATCTATGTACTGAGGAGAAAAAAATATGCTTTCCTCAGTAATTGGATGATTTGTTCTGTAAATATCAATTATGGTCATTTGGTTTATGCTACAGATTAAGTCCAATATTTTGTTGATTCTCTGTCTGGGAGATCTATACAATACTAAGAGTCGGAAGCTATCTGTCCAATAGCTCCAACTATTATTGTACAGCTAGTGCTCGACTTATGACCACGATTGGTTCCGACAGACTGGTCGTAACACGATTTGGTCGTAAGTTGAGTAGGCTATA
This sequence comes from Cebus imitator, assembly GCF_001604975.1. Lineage (NCBI taxonomy): Eukaryota > Metazoa > Chordata > Mammalia > Primates > Cebidae > Cebus > Cebus imitator. The sequence goes on from NW_016107517.1 coordinate 1,335,759, forward strand.
TGTACAGTACTGAGAAATGATGTTATAAAAATCTTTAAGTCATATTTTATCATAATTTTCTTTCATTATTGTTATATATCATAATTTTCTTTGTTCATTTTATGTCATTTTTATCATCTCTACACCATTTTGTTTCTTATTTTTACATTCATCAGGTTTAAGTAAAACACTGCATTACAAGTACAACTGGTTTAATATTTGCAAAACATACAAAATTACAAAATACAGGTGCATACAAAAATACAAAATACAGGTGTAAAAATACCATAGGAAACATTTTCCCAATTGCAAAATATATCAGAATATATAAACATGTACGAAACATTTTATTGGCTGCTGGTGCTTGGCTGCGGATCATTGATGTCGTCATCTGAGGCAGCAGTTGGGGTTACCGGAGTTGGTTTTTTCATAAGCATGGTGAGCTTTGTCTGAATTGTATGTTTCTTTTTTTCTTCATAAATTTCACGATACGGACGAAACACATCGTGCACCATCCGTTCAATCCTTGCAAATTGTTTGATGTTTGGGTTTATTGCTTTGAAATGTATAAGAAGTTTATTGGGAGGGGTTTGATGAAAAATATCCAAGACACAAAACACAAATTGCTGTACCAAGTCTGGAATAACAGTTGAAATGCTGCACATGGAGATGGTAGTGCTGCTGGAAGCTGGTCCGCACTGTCGTAACGCCCAGCTGTGCAAAGTTTGTGCTGCCAGATGAGGAGCAGTTGTGGCTAGCCATTGCGGTCGTAAAGTCGAATGCTCATAAGTTGCATAGGTCGTAAGTCGATCAGTACCTGTATTGGAATGTATCTCCCTTTAACTCTGATAATATTTGTTTTTATATTTTGGTGCACGTGCATTAGGTATATTGACCTCTTTATAATTATATAATGAACACTTTTGTTTCTTATTAAGGTTTTTGTCTTGAAATCTACTTTGTCTGATGTAAATATAGATACATGTATTTTTTTTGTTTCCATTGACATAGAATATCTTTTTCCATCCCTTCATTTTCATTCTATGTATGCTTTATATGTTAAGTGTGTTTCTTGTAGGCAACAGATCCTTGGGTCTTGTTTTTTTTTATTTATTCAGTCACTCTATGTCCTTTTAATAGAGATTTTAGTCCATTTACATTCAGTGTTATTATTGACAAGTAATGGCTTACTCCTGCCATTTTGTTATTTGATTTCTGGTTGTTTTGTGTCCTTATATTCCTTCTTTTCTTTTTTCTTGTCTTCCTTTTAGTGAAAGTGATTTTCTCTGATGTTATAATTTAATTTCTTGCTTTTTATTTTTTATGTATCCATTGTATGTTTTTTTGACTTGTGGTTACGGCGAGGTTTGCAAATACTATCTTATAACTCCTTATTTTAAAATGATGGTAAATTAACACTGATTGCAGAAACAAACAAAAATAACTAATGAACATTCTATATAAACCTGACCAACTATGAAAATTATGTTTTGATGCTCCTCAATGCTGTTATATTAATCAAAGTCTCTTTATATTTATTGTTGTTGTTGTTCATGTAACTGATATACTTTTGTGACATACTAGCTTGTGATTTTGTGTCCTCTTTTTTTTTCCTCTTAAACATAAAGTCCAGGTGGAAATGACTTTTATCTATTTTAATTCCAGAATCTGTTTTTAGCACATAGACATATTTCATAAATATTCCTTGAATGGAAGTTAGTAGAATGAATCAATGAGTTTTCAAGATAAATTTCCCCATGTTACACTTGCCATATATGAATAGCATTGCACAATGTTGGGGTCATATGAAACAGCTGGTATGATGATGTATCTTTTTAATGAGTTAGATCATTTAGCTTTAAATTCATTTTGTTTGATATTAACAATGCCATTCTGCCTTTTTAATTGGATTTGTATAAATCCTATATGCCTATAATTTTATTTTTAACCACAAGTATCATTTATTTTTGAGTGTGTATCTTCTATGTAGAATACCTCTAAATTAAAACCAATTCTGGCATTTTTTGCTTCTCCTGTTTACATATCATGGTCCTTATCTTTGCTTGTTTGATCAAATTTCTGTTCATTCCACTTTCCCCTTGTTAATTTTGAAATTTCATATATTTTTATTTAATTAATTGTTATATTTCCTTTACCTGATTTTATAATTAACACATATATATCTCTACTGTCTGAGTACTACATATGAAATATTTTCCCTATAAAGATATACTATTCACCAATGAAAGTGCTCTTCTTTCTCAATCCCAATCCTTTTCCCTAATAAGAGATTTCTAAAGAATAATTACTTCCTAAGAAATGAGACATTTAACTGCTTTTATTTCTCTTGCCTTGCCTCCAACTCCTCCAAAAGAGGGTATCTCAGATGGTTTAGCACACTTTCTTCTGTACTATTATAATTTTTTTCTTAAAGGATAGCTGTTCTATTTTTAGAGTTCTTATTGAGCACTAATTTTTCAAAATCCCTGACAGCTTGTTCCTATCTATTGGGATAAAATGTTTGAGCAAGTCTGTATCCTGGTTCATTTGCTGTTTAATTAGTGTTCTTTCCTGAGTATTTTCCTCAAATTTGTTAAAAGTGTAACATATTTACTGATATCTAGTATGTTCTCTAAAATTTTTTCCTTCTCCTTGCAAAATATCATCTGGTTAAAAAATTCTTAGGTTGCATTCTCTTTATTCTGTTGTCCACTTATACCCTCTAGCATTGCATAAAGTCTGATAATAAGCCTACCTTCCATGACTAATACCACTTCATATTTTTGCTAGGTATCTTGATTTATTTCTTCCAGTTTGTGTCCCAGATAATTAATTCAGGTGAAAAATAATTCATCCTCACCTTCTATTCCATTGCTGATTTTTGGATAAAGAAGTCATATTTTTTAATTTCTAAAAATTATTATTTGTGTTAAGATTCAAGTATTCTATTTCAACTCTTTCAGACCAATCTTCATTATATGAACATGTGTCCTTTTTCATGGCTTTTCATGTTTTTTGTTTATTTTGTTTTGTTAATAAGGGCTCATGTGAGATTGCTAGAATGCCTACCTACAGCAATCCCTTAGTTGAAAGAAGGCAGAGGCCCTACCAGTTAGAAGGCACTGGCTGTCCAATGAGGAATCTGTGGAAAGTCTCTTTGTTCCTTGATCTCTTCATCTCTCTGAGGCTCAGGACTGATCTCCAACCCAGTAATTTCAGTCATCCTTGTTTTTTTGAGTCAGGTATATTCACAAAGTCTAATGTTGAACTGGGCTTCACTTCAGATCCCTTCCCATCATTTGTTTCTTACTATTAATTGCCCAGAGCTCACACTACTAATATTGCAATTTTTGCCCCACTGTGGGATTTCCGGTTTGGAAGAACAAAACTCCATATGTGCAGTCACTGCTAAGAAGCCCAAGCTTCTACTTGCATCTCTGCCACATTTGGTTGGTGAGAAACAAATAGATTACACTTAAAGATCAAATGATAGGAAATAGCACATTTTTAGAACTGCTCAAATTCAAACCAGGGGCTGAGTTTTAATAGGGAAGCTGAGGCTGTTTAGCGATTAACAAAAAAGTATAATACTTGGGAGAAACTTGAAGTTTTACAATTTCATAAATAAATGTTACTGGAAAAACATACCTATTTTATGCTTATGAGTTGAGAATTCAATGAATTAAACGCTGTTATTTACAAAAAGAGATGGAAGATCTGGAAGGTGAAAGGAAAGAGGAATGGAAGGGGAAAGATGAAAGAGGAAGGGAGGAAGAGAAGGAGTGAAGAAAAGGAAGGAAGGAAGGAAGGAAGGAAGGAAGGAAGG
>NW_016107517.1:1339728-1364901 GCF_001604975.1 Cebus imitator
AGGGAGGGAGGGAGAGAAGGAGTGAAGAGAAGGAAGGAAGGAAGGAAGGAAGGAAGGAAGGAAGGAAGGAAGGAAGGGAGAGAAGGAGTGAAGAGAAGGAAGGAAGGAAGGAAGGAAGGAAGGAAGGAAGAAAGAAGGGAGGGAGCAAAGGAGGGAGGGAGGGAAGGGAAGGATGGAAGAGAAGGAAGGGAAGGAAAGAAAAGGAAAAAAGAGAGGAAGGGAGTGAAACAGGGATTAATAATGAAAGTCTCTTCTCTTGCTTGAATCAAAGGTAATTAAAACTTATCGTTTATCCGTGAGAAGAATTTGAAGACCACTGAAAACACTGCAAAATAAAGTTAAAAGATCTGATAAGCAAAAGAAAGACTAAATGGCATAAACCACAACCACGTTCATGCCATTGTAGCAATCAGATTAGGACATTGCCACTGTCCTGGCACTCTTGGCTTCAAGAGCCTTGACTCTGGTATCATGAATAAATTTAAACTGTCTCCATATCCTTGGATCAGTATCTAAAATTTCATATGTGTGGGTAGAAGTAAAATGCCCATGTGTTGCCTGGGTGACCAGGGGGTTGGGAAAACGAGCATCTCTGATTGCTTATGCAGCAGTGAAGTGAGCCTGAATTCCTTCATCATTGCCTATGATGGGAGTATGGATGCTGAGTGGCCACAAGGATGGAAAATGTACACAAAGTATTTCTTTTGTGACCTAATGTCCATACCCATCTTCCCTTAGTACCTCATCCAAACAAAAGCATTCCCACCAAACATAATGTAGCTCTCCCTTATAAAAATGGAAATACATTTATCCTCTCCTCAAAGGGATACCACCAAAATGTTACCAGTTACCTAGCAGCAAACCCAGGATTCCTGGCGATGTCTATTCCTCATTTTATTGAGATAAAAAAATCAAGTGCTAAAATTCTGTCATCTTTGGACAACAATTTCAAATTTAATTACCACCAACACACTCAAGTTGAAACTGAAAGTGTGTGTGTGTGTGTGTCTGTGTGTGTGTGTGTGTGTGATATGAAAGAAACTATAGACAGACACTAAAGTATTTGGTTTACAGATGGCCGTGGTTGATATATATGACTACATGACTTCTCTGAGGGGATCCATTGTTTCATTTCTGAGTTAGGTGAATCCTTAGTGATCTTTCTGCTGTAGACTAATCATCATCTTCCACTAACTTTATTTCTGAATAATGTTAGTATAAGTGAAAATGCCAGGAGTTCAATTTTGTTCCATCCTCAAGTCACCCTACGCCTACAGCATAGCAACAGCCCTAGTTTCTCACCAATCACTCAGGTCTTTCTAGTTTCTTTCTCTGTCATTATGGACAATTGAGCAAATACTGCACTCTCGGGCATCTACAGCTGGACTAACATGTTGATGGATACTGAGGAGGCTGTTTTTCAGTGGGACCCTTTAGATGAGCAGTCACAGCAGGCGCAAAGGCTCTTACACTTGGAGACTGCTCCTAGCTTTCCATCCACATACCTCTTGCCCCTCCTCTTCATCATCAACCCACCAGTGTTGCCCCTTCCAAATCCCTAAATAGTCTAACCACACTCTTTGCCACATTTTATGAATTCGTGTAGCTCTATACTTCAGCTATCTCCTTACAGTGTAATATTAACTATAAGATATAAGATAAATTTGATAGTCTACCCAGGGGGAGAATCTCCATCCTACCTTATTTTTCATAAATAGATGCTGTTATAACACAACACCTTTACATCCTCATCCTAGTAATGCCCATCACCTGTAACTCATGCCAGATATTTTTACTCTTTATTCAGAGAGTTATATGAACACCTGATGAGTCTAGATGGGTACACTGGAGGAAGATAACCAAGAGGCAAGAATAGGCACAATGGGAATGTGGTCCAATTGCTCAAGCATGCTTCATGTGCTTTTATGTTTGGCCCTAGTCTCATCACGTATATAACATTTTACGTACCTGATGAGTGAGTGCTCCTGGACATGTCAGACCTATGGTAATGTGAATCAAATCAACATTCTATTATTGATAAACAGCACGGTTGGCATGGCCACCTGGAGTTCCATGGTATTTTTTTTTCTTTTTAACCAGTGCCCTAGTCACCAGCCAAGAAGCATTACTCAGAAGGAGACTAGTGACTCTATCCATAGAGGCTTCCATTGTGACTGTCCTATAAGGACACAGCAAAGTCTTCACACAACATTCACATCTGCAATGCAGGCTGTAAATAAAAACTAAGTTGCAGACACACAACATTCACATCTGCAATGCAGGCTGTATGTAAATCCTAAGTTGCAGACACACAACATTCACATCTGCAATGCAGGCTGTATGTAAATCCTAAGTTGCAGACACACAACATTCACATCTGCAATGCAGGCTGTAAATCCTAAGTTGCAGACAAAAGAAACAAAGCTTTAATAAAGTAATAAACTTGAATGAACATGCAGATTTCACGTGGTTCTTTACCCAAACCTTACTCTCACCCGCAACCTAAGCTGGGGTACTTTGATTTAGTTTACTGCTACAGAATTCTCATAGCTACTATATCAGATGTTTCTTGTGCTAGACCAAAGCATCTAAATTGATCTAATGCTAAAGCTCATTTCCTTAGCAAAGACCATCGCCTAATTTCAAATGCATCTTCTCCTTAAACAATAAAAGCCTTATCATTAAAATTTGCATTTGACAAAAATAATCTTTAATTTTAGTTCATTTGCACAGTGTGTGTTAATTTCAAAATATTTCAGAAAATGGTCAATAATTTGTTAAGAAATTCAAAAGTAAAGATTATTCTAATATTCTGAAGTAAAGAGAATCAATTGCCAGAAAAAAAATCTTATACAATAAAATGTGTTGATTTATCTTGGGGGAGATAGTTAATAAGATTGTTAAATAGCTCATGTTACTAAAATGTTTTAAAAAATTATTGATTTGAAAATTATCTGTTAGTAGCATTTTCACACATTTAAGCAACAGCGTCTGTCGCAATTTCTTACCTCATAGTCTTTTATTATTTTTGAAATTATATTTTTGAATGTTTCCCTGTTATTTGTATCCCATTTATAAATATAGTTAAATTACCTTAAATAAGGGAAACTTCAAGAGTCAAAGAGAACATTTTGCGACTTAAATTAGAGATTAAAGAGACAAATGGTAACATGAGAAGGTGATAATTGGAAGTTCAGATTTGATAAAAAGAGCATCTTTTGGGTGTCTTTTACTTGGCACAAATTTAGCTATTTCTCATATACCAGTTCTATTGAGACATTTTTCTAGGTAACAGCCATTGTTAAATGTGATCATAACAATGTACTTTAGAATATTTAATAATTTAAAGCAGATTTTATTGTGTTAACTACAGCTCTTACTAATGCTTATTAAAACTTGACATTGTTTATATACCAATTCACTAGTGTGAAACTAAAATGGGATTTCGCTTTACCTTAATCAAAGTTCCAGCCTGCAGAGAGGCTGATGTTAGATGCTTTGGGATGATATTAATGAGTGTGCATCTATATTGGCTGATGCAGAGTCTAGTCAACACTATGGTTGAAGAGTACACTAAACCTAGAAAAATTGCTGGATTGAAAAGGCAGAATATGCTTGGTTTGATGCAGAGTAAGGGGTGTTTAGATATTTTTTGTCATTTTTTAAACTCTTTGTGGAACATATAGTTAATCCCTAAGCATACTCAGTCATACTTTCATTCAGGGATCTTATTATAGAGTTGTCTACTCATAGGTTATTCCTTAAAGACACATAAAAAAAAATAGAACCTGCCTTCCTCCACCACCACCCAGGCTGGGATACTTTTGAAAGCCTCTTTATTCTCACTCCATTGGTATTCTTGGCTAATCTTTCCATCAATCAGATGCTGGACAGCATTGTAACCAGATGCATGGTGATATAGTCTAACAAGACTTTGGATCAGCTTTAGATTTACTGTACAGCAGTAATGTTACTATACTGAAACAGAGGACCCTTTATAATTTCAAAATTTTTCTTCTCTTACACACACACACACGCACACACACAGACACACACAATTAGTATACGAAATGCAGCCTTCCTAGAAAACTATATTAAAGCATGTTTTCTGTCAATGTGATATAAAGAAACAAGAGACCTCCTTGTAATTTAGATTTTTCCAGGTATCTAATTTCAATCTAATGTATTGCCATGAAACGAAGCCAGTAAATCTATATGGCTATTCCATTTGAGGACTTGGTCTTTTATTTTTAGTCTGTGACAATTTCTGGTTTCCATTCCTTGTTCGAGAATGATAACAGTGTGATTTACAGGTATAACTAACAAATGAGATTAATTAAAATGTCTAAAAGTGGCACCTGTCTGAGTATAGGGTTGCAGTAAATGATTCTTTCAGCTCCATTTCCTGTAGTTCCTACCATTTGCAAGCCCTTTCCACATGCAAAGTAACAATGAAGGGTTGTTTCCTAATAGGCATGAACTAAGAAAGCAGGCCTTATCCTATGGCCTAGATATATGATTATTATCACTGTCTGGAAACAACAGGTGTATTTTTCAACTCCATTTACACAAATGATCCCTGTGTTTCATAGCATTCATTAATATAGCATCTTGAATTGCCCAATTTGTTACAAATTTTTGCTATCAGCTGCCTTTGTGATTGAATCGAATTTGTGATGAAATAGAAGCTATCTTTCATTTGTGTACATCACTAAATACTTTGATCATTACAAGAAATACTTGATACTTTTAAAACATCTTAGGTTGTGGAAAAGGAAAAAATAGTTACTTCTGACGGTAAAAGCACCAATTGGATAAAACACTCCAGTGCTTTGTGCTTGCATTTCTTCTATAAAAACATTGCAAATAAATAAATAAATGGCACTTTGCCAAACTTTATAATCATAAAGCATTATATAAATGGTATGTGGAAATTCTGAAACCTCAGGTGTGTATTACTGGTAGTAGTTTTGATTACAGTGGAAATGTTGAATTGAAGTTTTTCAATATGCCTATCAGTTATGTCCCCATCTGGGGATAACAGGAGCTAGATTGTGTAATGAAATATGAAAACTTTCATTCCAAGCAATAACACTGAAATCAGTAATTATGTTTATGAAATAAATGGGTATTATTTATTAACATAATTGAAACTGCAACTTAATGGAATTTTCAAAAAATAGCTGGAGTCTCCGTTCCTAAGTGGCATAAATACCAAAATCAGAATACATCAGAGAGTATATAAGCAGAGAGATTTTGCCCACTAAAACAATGTCAACTCAAGCCTCTTATAAGTAGGATAGTCATACAGCCAGTCTGGCTGGGAGGGCCCAGGGTTAATGTCTGTCACTCTTGCATGTTTTAAAATAGCTACTCTTTCCATCTTCATGAGTGAGTTTTAACAACTAATTATGTAGACATTCAACTTGTAAGTCTAGCAAAATAACACTGTAAAAGTTACATCTTATTTAAGCAAACTAATATTGCATTTATACACATGTAATTAAAAGTGCTCATCCAAAGAAGCCACAATTTGATACAAGTGATTTCTTTTTTCTGCTAAAGACAGTCAAAGCACCCTTGCTTTCAGACTGTGGCTCTAGAGATGCCAGTTATGATATGATTCTGATGTGCTAATATTCAACTGGTTTAGTACTTTAAAAATTGTTACACAGAATTGCCATGTCTTATTCTGCAACAAGTAATAAAATGCACCAGGAGGAAATCTAATTATACCTTATCGCTTATACCATTTCTCTTCTGTAGGCTATATACAATAAAATTCAAACTACAAAATCAACATGAAGAGTGACATCAACAAAATTTACATCACAAAGAAAATGCCCATGCATTTAAATTTTTTAAACACAGAACACTTACTATTCACTTAAAAGATTCTAGAGGTCATATACAACTAAGAAAAGATGTTCCTAGGTGGCAGAACCATGCATTTATAATCTTCTTATATATATATTGTAATTCTACTTATAAAAACTGTATTTCCAAAATTGCTGGAAGCTTTCAGAAACTTCTTAGCCAATAGTGTGTTGGAGTAGATATAATCTGAGAAATAATATACCTCATTCCCTTCCAATCAACCTAATAAAGAAATTCAGGAAAATAGACTAATTTATCAAGGTCATGGAGAAAGAGAATTTTTGAGTTTGAGTTCTAGCTATTTCTTCTTCCTTTTCTTTTGCTTCCTTTCTTCTTTCCTTTTTTATTTTTAGTAAATTTATTAAGCAGCTTGGCGCCACAATCCCTGCTGCTGTCCTTAGATAATTCAGAGTTCACAATGATGTTCCATGTTTTGAGCAGGGGATGCCACTAGCCCATGAGACCTGATCCATTTCACAGAAAAATTATTCATTAATGTTTGGTGAATTCAGAAGTTTTCGAGATACCTTCAGAGACAGGGAGTGCTATACATGAAGGCTTGATATCACACATTCATTGATCCTCATTCCTAAATTCAGGAGTCATGAGCCATTTGAAAACAGTTCCAATGATACCTTGAGATTAACTCCACTACTCACTCCATGGAACAAAATCTCTGGACAAAATCTCTTTTTCCCAGATTTTTCCCAGAGATTTTCTTCAGTGGAGTGAGTAGTAATCTATTTAAGTAACTGCAATAAAATATCAGATATTGGGCTGGGATGATTGTAAATGCAAGCATTGTTCTGAAGACAATTTTTTACCGCCATACTTATCGCAATGGATTAGAATTGTGTTTGTTCTCCACCCTGTTCTCTCCAGTAGACGATGAGCACTTTGAGAATTGCATTGTTTTGTGTCAAATTTTATCCACAACAGGAAGTATATACTCTTTAATAAATGGTAATCTAATAGATAAATGGATTAATGGATGTGATAGAAAGATCATTCAATGAAACTAAGACAATTTGATAAAGAATGTCATAGGAAGAATAGATTGAGAGAAATGGGAAAAGGGTATTTCCAGAAGCCTAGTGTATTTTAGGGTGAGCTTTGGTAGGACAAGTAGATGATGGTGAGAATTATAACGATGAAACCTTAACACTGAGAACTTCTAATGTTGAAATAATAAATTGGGAGTAATGGAACAATCCATTTAAAATTCTTAATAAGGGAAGGCAATATATTTAATCTGTGTATTTTTCAGGTAGTTGATCCAGCAACTGAGTAGAGAATAATCATATCAGTCTTAGGTTTATTTACATATAGGAGAAATAAATTATTAATGTGCTCTCTAAAGACATAAATGTCATATAAGTCATTCCACTAAAAGTTCATCCAAACCAGTAAACCAAAAGGCTTTCGTCTATACACACATAAGCCTACACGTTTGTTTGTGGTGAGCTCAGGCTTGGCATTCAGAGTTAGGATTTCACAAACTAGGTCTACTCATTCAGTTAACCAACCATAGCAGTCCAAGGTATGGAAACCTTTCTAGACATCCTTTCACCCAAGGAACGAATCTATGATTCTAGACATCAGTTCTTATCATCCTCTACCAAGAGAAGAGAAGTCAGGGAAAGAAACATTTGATTAATCCTTTCCTCATTAACTCCTTAAAACCTCAAACTTCACTTATAATAATAACAACAACAATGGCAATGATAATGAGTGCTCATCATGGTCATAAACAAATAGATCTTTTTTTTTTTTCTTTTTCTCAATGGATTAGAAATTAAGATTGTTTTGATTGTGAAGAGATTTTTAAAAGTATTTTTAACAAGGCGTCTTGTGTGGGGCATCTATGGGAATTATAGTGACAGAACATAAAGAAGCTACTCTTCCCTTCTGTGAGACTTTTGGAATTCAGCTAATTAATGTGTGTGTTCTTCTATTCAGGACCTGGGATTAACAGCACTGTTTTCCATCCCCTTGTCAACAGCATGCCTTAGCAGCCCCCTATTACTCTTGATAACAGTGTGGCTGCAATTTGGACCTGAAAGAAATAGGTCTGGGATGGTCTCTCTGATACTTAGAGCTATTCTGCAGCGCTGTTATCTCCATTTGTAATTTGTTTTCAAGAACAGTGATTTACATTTCAGTTGGATTATACCGTTTAATGTATCACAGAGTAAAGTGGCTCTAGTGCAAACTCACAGCTCTGCCACATTTCAAATGATGCCTTTGAACTACCAAGGAGGGAATTACAGTCACAAATAAAACCAAAAACTGGACAGGTCTTTTCATGATGTGACAGTAACACTTTGCAGGAAAGAGGTAAAAAGTGCTGTCCATACTGCTATTTTAAGGGATTATGAAACAGCATTCTACCATTGAGTTTTCATGGTCCTGCCCATTACTAAAGGAGTAAACATGAAAGTGCCTGCCAAAGTTTCAAAAAATTAAATAAAGGTGATGTTTACTGTGGGACTGCTTCCCATTATCAAAGACAGTAAAACTTTTATTGATATATACATTCTACTAAAAGGCCAAATTAAGTCAAATTAAGCTTACAGAGCAAAATTAATGTGAAGATTAGCAAATTATTATTTTCATTAAGTAATTATTGAATGTTTTTATAAATGTCTTTTATCATAAGGTTTCAAAAGTAGAGCAAGATTGCAAAATAGAAGCCTACACCATTTGTTTCCCCCAGAGGAATACCAAATTTTAACACAGAAAAGCACCATCACAAAGAACAAAAATCAGGTAAGAAATCACAGTACCTGGTTTTAACTTCATATCGCTAAAAGAGACATTGAAGAAGGTCACAGAGATAGCCTTGAATCACTAACACCACCCCTCTCCCATCCCCTTGCTGCTTGAAGAGTCTGTACACTTGGAGGATGGAGAATGCAGCAACTAGGGGACTTTACATTGAATTCAGTACCATCGTGTTATAGTGGAGAACAAAGCAATGCTGGGCTCAGTCAGCACCTGTGCACAGAGGGAGCATCTGAATTAGATGTAGCCAAAGATGTTGCCCATCTCAGTGGTCAGAACTTGAGTTTCTCTACAAACCATTCCACTGTGAGCCAAAGTGCTCTTAAATCCTACATAAACTTGAAAGACAGTTTAAGACACAAGAACTGCAATTCCTAGGCAATTCGTAGTGCTGGGCTGGGCTCAGAGCCAGAGACCTAGGGTGACACTTGACTAGCAAGTCACCAGCTAGGGCACCTAAGGGAGTGCTTGTGCCACTAGTCCCCAACCCTAGGCAGTGCAGCTTGTAGCAATGAAAATGACTCCTTCTTTTACTAAGGAGAGGAAATTGAACCGTAAGGAGAACTTTGTTTTGCATCTTGGATACCAGCTCAGCTACCGTAGGATAGGGTACTGGGCAGAGTCATGAGGCTCCCCTTCCATGCCTGACTCATGGATAACATTTCGAGACACAAACTGGGCCAAAAAGAACCACGCTGTCTTGAAAAGAAGGACCCAGTTTTGACAAGATTCATCACCTGGAAACTCGAGAGCCCTGGAATAACTAGCCGTGATACCTAGGTGGTACTCCCTGGACCTTGGACTCTAAGATGTGCTGACTTCAGGTATAACTAAGAACATTACCAGCTGTGGTGGCTACATTGAACGACTCCTTGTGTTTGAGAATAGCAGAGGGAAAAGTAAAGGGGACTTTGTCTTCTACCTCAGGTGCCAGCTTGGCCACAGTACAGTAGAGCAACAAGCAATCTTCTGAGGTCTCAAAGTCTGGGCCTAGGCTTTTAGACAGCATTTCTAGGCCTGCCCTGGGTCAAAGGGGACCTCACTGCCCTGAGGGGTGAATCCCATATCTTACAGCATTCATCACAAGCTAACTGAAGAGCCCTTGAGATTTAAGTAAACATCAGCAGTGGTCTGACAGAAACCCCCATGGGCCAGTGGTGGTGGTGGCCACAGGAAGAGATTCCCCTGACTCTAGAAAGGGAAGGGAATAATGGGAAGAACTTTGTATTATCTTTTTAGTGTCAGCTTAGCCATTGTAGAATAGAATATCAGGAAACTTCTAATTTTTTTACTCTACTCCCTGGCTCCCAGTTAGCATCTCTGGACCTACCAAAGGCATAAGGGAACTTGCTGCCATGAAGGGAAGGCTGGCTTCACCACTTACTGATCAGACATTCCTAGAGCTTTGAGTGAACATAGGTGGTACCCAGGCCATGGTTACAGTGGGTCTTGGGTAAGACCCAGTGCTCTTCTGTCTTCAGGTCTGACCTAGCCAATCCCAGTGGTGGTGGCCATATGGGTGCTTGCATTACCACACGTCTAGTTCCAGGGGACTCAACATAGAGAGAGATACTCCATTTGTTTGGGATAAAGTAAGAGGAAAGAACAAGAGTCTCTTCCTGGTAATTCAGAGAATTTTTCTGGGTCATATACAAGACTACCAAGGTGTTACCTCTATGAGTCTGCAAAAACCACAGCACTATTGGGCTTGAGACCCATGTCCCTTCAAATGCCTGGAGGACCTTCTCAACAGGGATTGGCACAAACAAACCCGGACTGTAAAGACGGCAATAAATGTCTAACTCTTCAATACCCAGACACTGATGAACATTTCTAAGCATCAAATCCTCGAGAAAAAAATGGCCTTAAAAAATGAACTAAATAAGACAGCAGGGACCAATCCTGAAGAAATTTATATATGTGACCTTTCAGACAGATAATTCAAAACAGCTGTGCTGAGGAGACTTAAAGAAATTCAAGATAACACAGAGAAGAAATTTGGAATTCTATCAGATAAATTTAACAAGGACATCAAAATATTTTTTAAAACTCAAGCCGAAATTCTAGAGTTGAAAAATGCAATCAACACACTGAAGAATGCATCAGATTCTCTTAATAGCAGAATTGATCAAGTGGAAGAAAGAATTAGTGATCTTGAAGACAGGCTGTTTGAAAATATGCAGTCAGAGAAGACAAAAGAAAAAGTAATTAAAAAACAAAGCACACCTGAAAAATCTAGAAAATAGACAAGTAAATCTAAAAGTTATTGACTTTAAAGAAGAGGTAAAAAAAGAGTTAGGGTAGAAAGTTTAGTAAAAAGAATAATAACAAAGAATTAACCAAACTTAGAGAAAGATGCCAACATTCAAGTACAAGGAGGTTATAGAACACCAAGCAGATTTGACCCAAATAAAACTAATTCAATGTATGTAATAAGCAAACTTCCAAAGTTCAGGGTTAAAGAAAGGATTGTAAAAGCAGAAAAAGAAGAAAACATACAATGGAGTGCCAATACATCTGGCAGCAGACTTCAGTGGAAACTTTACAGGCCTGGAGAGAGTGGCATACCATATTTAAAGTGCTAAAGGAAATGTACTTTTACCCTAGAATAGTATATCCCATGAAAATATTATTCAAACAGTAAAGATAAGAATACCTTCCCAGGCAAATGAAAGCTAGCAGATTTCATCAACACCAGACCTGTCCTACAAGAAATGCTAAACAGTGCCCTTGTTCTGAAAGAAAAGGATGTTAATCAGCAAGAAGAAATCAACTGAAGGTACAAAACTCCCTGGTAATAATAAGCACAAAGAAAAACAAAGACTATTATAACACTGGAATTATGGTGTATAAACTACTTTTATCTTAATTAAAAAGACCAAATGATGAATCAATCAAAAATAATAACTAAAACAACTTTTCAAAACAGACTTCACAATAAGAAATAAACAGAAACAACCAAAAGTAAAAAGCAGGGAGAGAAAGTTAAAGTGTAGAGTTTTACTTAGTTTCCTTTTTGTGTGCTTGTTTATGCAATCAGTGTTAAATTACAATCAGTTTAAAATAATGGGTTATAAGACAATATTTGCAAGCTTCACAGTAACCTCAAATCAAAAAACACAATGGGTGTTCGAAAAGTATACATTAAATAAACAAAAAAAAAAAGAAGCAATAAATTAAATTATAGGATCAGAGAAAATTGCCTCCACTAAAAGGACAGGAAGAAAGAAAAGAGCTGAAAAATATAACAAAATGACAGAAGTAAATTCCTACTTGTCAATAATAACATCTAAAGTAAATGGACTGCAGCCTGGGCAACATAGTGAGACCCTATCTCTTCAAAAAAAAAAAAAAAAATAGCTGTGTGTAGTGTTGCATGCCTATGTTTCCAGCTACTAGGGAGGCTGAAGTAGGAGGATCACTTGAGCCTGGAGGTTGTAGTCAGCCAAGATCATGCCACTGTACCTCAGCCTGGGTGACAGAGAGAGAGCCTGTCTCATAAAAATAAATGTAAGAAAGTCAATAGACTAAACTCTCCAATAGAAAAAGACAGAGTGGCTAAATGGATGAGAAAACAGAACCAATTGATCTGTTGCATACAAGAAACATACTTTACCTATAAAGAACACTATAAACTAAAAATAAAGAGATTAAAAAACATATTCCCTACCAATGGAAACAAAACAAAACAAAAAAAAAAGCAGGAGTAGCTATACTTAAATCAGAGAAAATAGATTTCAAGACAGAAACTGTAAGAAGAGAGAGACCAAGAAAGTCATTATATAATGATAAATGGACTGATCAAGCATGAATATATAATGATAGTAAATATATATTTAATTGACACTGGAGCACCCAGATATATAAAGTGAATATTATTAGTGCTAAAAAGAGAGATAAACCTCAATGCAATAATAGCTGGAGACATCAACAACCCACTTTCAGCATTAGACATATCACCTAGACAGAAAATCGACAAGGAAATATTGATTTGATCTGCATTATAGAACAAATTGATCTAATAGATATTTACCAAAAAAATTACTCAAAACTGCAGAATATGCATTCTTCTCTTCTGCACATGGATTATGGTCAAAGATAGATCATATGTTAGGTCACCAAACAAGTCTTAAAATATTCCAAAAATTGAAATAATATCTAGCATCTTCTCTGACCACAATGGAATAAAAATTGAAATAAACAATAAGAGAAATTTTGGAAACTCTACAAACACATGGAAATTGCAGAATAGGCTCCTGTATAACCAGTAGGTCAATGAAGAAATTAGGAAGAACATTTAAAAACCTTGACACAAATAATAATGGAAACACCACATACCAAAACCTAAGGGATACTGAAGAAGTATTAAAAAGGAAATATATAGCTGTGTCTACATCAAAAAAGAAGAAAAGCTACCAAAAAAATGCATCTTAAGGAACTAGAAAAGCAAAAGAAAACTGAACCCAAAATTAGTAGAAGAAAAGAAACAAAAAATATCAGAGCAGAAAAAATAAATTTGAAATGAAAAAAATTCAGAAGATCAATTAAAAAGCTGTTTTTGGAAAAGGTATACAAAAGTGACAAACTTTTAGCCAGATTAATGAAGAATAAAAAATAAAAAGGGAGTAGACCCAAATTAAAAAAAAAAAAAGTAGAGATGTAACAGGAGACATTACAACTACTACTGCAGAACTTGAAGGGATCATTAGTGAACAACTATTATGAACAACTATATGCCAATAAATTGGAAAATCTGGAGGAAATGGACAAATTCCTAGACACATACAACCTGCCAAAATTGAACCATGAAGAAATCCAAAACTTGAACAAACAATAACAAATAATGAGATCAAAACCATAATAAAAAATATCTAAGCAAAGATAAACTTGGAACCCAATGGCTTAACTGCTGAATTCTACCAACCCTTTAAAGAGGAACTAATGTCAATACTACTTAAACTATTGTAAAAAACAGGAAGAAAGAATACTTCCAAACTAATTCTACAAAGTCAGTATTACTCCAATACCAAGACCAGACAAGGACACATCAAAAAAAAAGAAATCTACAGGCCAAAATATGTGATGACTATTGATGTAAAAATTGTCAACAAAATAACAGCAAACTTAATTTATCAGTACATTAAAGAGATTGTTCATGATGACCAAGCAGGATTTATGTCAGAGATGCAAGGATAGTTTAAGATATGCAAATAAATCAATGTGATACGTGATATAAAAAGAATGGAGGAGAAAAACTATATGTTTATTTCAATTGATACTGAAAAAGAATTTTGATAAAATTCAATAGCCCTTTATGATAAAATGATTTAAAAAATGTGGGCATAAAGAAACATACCTCAACATAATTAAAGCCCTATATAATACATGCACAACTAGTATCATACTGTATGGGGGAAAAGTAAAAGCCTTTCCTCTAAGATCTAAAACACAAAGAAAGTTGATGCCAACTTTCACCACTGTTATCCAACATAGTATTGGAAGTCCTAGCTAGAGCAGTCAAGAGAAAGAAATAAAAGGCATTTAAATTAGAAAGGTAGAAGTCAAACTATCTTTGTTTCCAGACAATATACTCTTATATATGGAAAAACCTAAACACTTCACCAAATAACTGTTAGACTGGTAAACAAATTCAGTAAAGTTGCAGGATACAAAAATCAACACACAAAAATTGTTAGCACTGATATATGTCAACAGTAACAATCTGAAAAATAAGTAAAAATGTAGTTCCATTCACAATAGCTACAAATAAAATAAAACTAGGAATGAACTTAAAGCAGTGAAAGATCTCTACAATGAAAACTGTAAAACATGATAAAATAAATTGGACACAAAAATATTTTAAAAATCCATGTTTATGAACTGGAAGAAACAATCCTATTAAAAGCACCATACTACTCAAAGCAATCTACAAATTCAATGCAATCCCTATCAAAATACCAGTGATATTCTTCACAGATATAGAAATAACAATTCCAAAATGTATGTGTAACCACAAAGGACTCAGAATATTCAAAGCTATCACGAGTAAAAATAAAAAATAAAGACTGGAGGAATCACATTACCTGACTTCAAATTATACCACAGAGCTATAGGAACAAAAACAGCATGTTACTGGCATAAAAATAGACACACAGACCAGTAAAACAGAATAGAGAACCCAGAAATAAATCTACACATCTACA
Source organism: Cebus imitator (assembly GCF_001604975.1). NCBI lineage: Eukaryota > Metazoa > Chordata > Mammalia > Primates > Cebidae > Cebus > Cebus imitator. The sequence goes on from NW_016107517.1 coordinate 1,354,593, forward strand.
CTGAACTTATTTTTGGCAAATAAGTGCCAAAGAGTAACAGATGTGCCAAGAACATGCACTGGGAAAGAACAGTCTCTTCAATAAATGGTGCTGAGAAAACTAAATATCCATATGCAGAAGAATGAAACTAGACCCCTATCTCTTGCCATATACAAAAAAGAAATCAAAATGGATTAGAGACTCAAATCTAAGACTTCAAACTATGAAACAACCATAAGAAAACATTGGGAAAACTTTCCAGGACCTTGGAGTGGGCAAATATTTCTTGGGTATAATCACACAAGCACAGGCAACCAAAGCAAAAATGGGTGCATGAGATCACATGAAGTTAAAAATGTGATGCATGGCAAAGGAATCAATCAACAAAGTGATGAGATAGCCCACTGAATCAGAGAACATCTTTGCAATCTACCCATCTGACAAGGTATTAGCAACCAGAATACATAAAGACCTCTAAAAACTCTATAGAAAATACCAAATAATTTGATCAAAAATGGGCAAAATATTTGAATAGACGTTTCTCAAAAGAAGTTATGCAAATGGCAAACAGGCAAGCAACAGGGTGCTCAACATCACTGATCATCAGAGAAATGCAAATCAAAACTACAAGGATATATCATTTCACCTTGTTAAAATGGCTTTTATCTAAAAGACGCGCAATAACAAATGCTGACAAGAATGTGGACAGAAGGGAACTCTCATACACACCTGCAGGGAATGTGAATTAGTGTAACCATTGTGGAGAACAGTTTCAACTTTCTTCAAAAACTAAAAATAGAACTACCATATGATCCAGTGTTCTCACTACTGAGTATATGCTCAAAAGAAAGGAAATCAGTATATTGAAGAGATATCTGTACTTCCATGTTTACTGCAGCACTGTTCACAAGAGTCAATATTTGGAAGTAACGTTAGTGTTTATCAGAAAATAAATGAGTGAAGAAAATGTGGTGCTTATACAAAATGGAGTACTATTCAGTCATAAATAAGAATGAGATCCAGTCATTCACAACAACATGACTGAATGCAAATGGAGGTCATTATCTTAGTGAAGTAAGACAGACACAAAACAACAATTATCAGGTTTTCTCACTTATTTATTGGAGCTGAACATTAAAACAATTGATCTCATGGAGACAGAGTATAGAAGGATGCTTATTAAAGGCTGGGAAAGGTAGTAGTGGGGAGGTGGGGATGGTTAATGGTACCAAAAAAGGTTGGAAAGAATGAATAAGACCCACTATCAGATAGCACAACAATGTGACTATAATCAAAATAATTTAATTGTACATTTAAAAAATAACTAAAAGAGTATAATTTGACTTTTTCTGACACAAAGGATAAATACTTGAGGGGATGGATACCCCACTTTTCCTAATGTGATTATTTTGCACTGTGTGCCTGTATCAAAAATTGCATGCCTGCAAAAAATGTTTTGGTTAGGTCAACCCATAAATGTATAAACCCAGTAGGTACCCACAAATATAAAAGTTAAAAATTAATATATATATATAATTTAAAAATTAAAAATAATTTTAAATAAAATTTAATTTAAAAATATTTTAAAGTCTGTCAATAAAAAATTATTAAAGATATCATAAAGTTCTTTATCAAAATATGCTTTCATAAAATTTCATTTAATTAATGAGATTAGTTCATTTTCAAATTTATTGAGGTATACATTACACATAAAACTTATCTATATTGTTTATATTTTGATGAATTTTGAAAGTTGTTTTGCAGTCACGTAATCACCTCTATAATCAAAATACAAAATGATTCCAAGCTGGGTGCAGTGGCTCATGCCTGGATTCCCAGCACTTTGGGAGGTCAAGGCAGGAAGATCACCTGAGACCAAGCGTATGAGACCAGCCTGGGCAACATAGTGAGACCTCATCTCAACAACAAAAAATATATACAAAACTTTAAAAGATACAAAGCAGTTTCATTGAAAAGTTTCTTTAAAGCCTTTTTAGTCTATTTTCTCCTCTGACTGCCAGGTTCAGGCCATCACTGATCTGCTTTCTGTCTCTAAAGTTTTACCTTTTCTAGAATCCCACATAAATTGAATTATATAGTACTAATTCCTATGGCTTGAATATTTGTGTCCCCTCTGGAATTCTTAGGTTGTATGTAATTTAATACCCAAAGTGATAGTCTTGAGAAGTGGGATCAAAGCCTTCCACCATGATTCCTGAGGCCTCCGAAGCCATGTGAAACTATGAGTCAATTAAACTTCTTTTCTTTATAAATTACCCAGACTCTGGTAGTTCTTTATAGCACTGTGAAAATGGACTAATACACCCAGCCTAGCCATGTAAAGAATGAAAAAGAATGTATTTAGGAGAGAAATCCAAGGTTTGGCCAAGTGAATGTTTGATAAGGAGATTAGTATGGACTGAGGGAAGCCAGGTGCTATTTATCAAAACAATGGGAGAATTAGCTTTTTAAATTCAGTTTAAAAAGACAATGTCAGAATAACATCGAAGGCATTTCAGAGATCTTAGAAGTTATGCTGCTCCCCATCAGAGACCCAGAATGCTTGGTCCTTGAAGGCAGAAAAGTTGAGAGGTAAAGAGAGAGAGAGGGAGAGAGAGAGGAGGCGGGAGAGAGAGAGAGAACAGAACCAGGGTACCTGCATGACATGACCACAGTATTTGTTGCTGTGCACCACCTCAGGTGTTTGTTCCCCACATTCCAGCACAGAACTGCTTGGCTGCTCCTGTTATGGCTCAAAGTGGCCCAGGTGTGTCTCTAGATGCTTATTCAAAAGATGTAAGTGATGAGACTTGTTGGTGACCACATGATGCTAATCCTACAAACACAAAGAGTGCTTGAGCTGTGGAGACATGGCTGCCTCTACCCGTATTTCAAAGGATTTCATAGAGACATGCTGCAACTATAGAGCTGCCAGAAAGTAATCTCACTAAGGCAATGCCTAGTGAGATCATGAAGGTGGCAGGTTCAGTGCAGAGAGCCTCCACTAGGGTAATACCCAGCAGAACTGTGGGGTTGGGATCACCAAAGAATCTCCACACTATAGAACCACCAGTGTGCCACACTAGACTTAAAGAGCTTCAGGCATGAAACTCCAGACATCGAGCTACTTTGTGGAATGAGCTAGCAAGCCATAAAGGTGGGGATCCCTGGGACCTTGGGGGTCGCAACTTCTATCCCCGTGTGTCCAGGAGACAAGACATGGAATAAACAAAAATTGACCCTGGAGCCCTAAGACTTGACATTGTTCACTCTGTTGGGCTTTGTACTTATATGGGACCAGTTACTCTTTTTTCTTGCCTGTTTCTTTCTTTTGGAACAAGAAAGTCTATCCTAAGCCTCTCCCACCATTGTATTTTGGAAGTGAATAACTTATTTGATTTCACAGACTCACAGTTGGAGGGGAATTTGCCTCAGAGTGAATTGTACTTTGACTTTCATTCATATCTCATTTACATGATACTTTGGATTTGTATTAGTCCATTTTCACACTGCTGATAAAGACATACCTGATACTGGATAATTTATTTTTAAAAAAATGGTTTAATAGACTCACAATTCCACGTGGCTGGGAAGGCATCACAATAGTGGCAGAAGGGAGAAAGGCATGTCTTACATGGAAGCAGGAATGAGGGCCACATGAAAGGGGAAAACCCTTATAAAAGTACCAGTTCTTGTGAGACTTATTCACTACCATGAGAACAGCATGGAGGAAACTGCTCCCATAATTCAATCTCAGGTTTGGAAATACCTGGATGTCTAGGCAGAAGAGTTGAGGTCCCAAACCTCAATTCTTGACTTCTGTGCACCCGCAGGTCCAACACCATGTGGAAGCTGCCAAGGTCTGGGGCTTACACCCTCTGGAGCCATGACCTGAGCTGTACCTTGGCCCCTTTTAGCCCTGGCTGGAGCAGCTAGGACACAAGCCACCAAGTCCCTAGGCTGCATGCAGAAGGGAGAACATGGATCCTGCCCACAAAACTGTATTTTTCCTCCTAGGCCTCTGGGCCTGTGATAGGAGGGGCTTCCAGGAAGGTCTCTGACATGCCCTGGAGACATTTTCCCCACTGTCTTGGTGATTAATATTTGATTCTTCATTACTTATGCAGATTCCTGCTGCAGACTTGAATTCCTCCCTTCAAAAATGGGTTTTTCTTTTCTCTTGCATTGTCAGGCTGCAGACTTTCCAAGCTTTTATGCTCTGCTGCCTCTCGAACACTTTGCTGCTTAGAAATTTCTTCCATCAGCTACCCTAAACCATCTCTCTCAAGTTCGAAGTTCCACAGATCTCTACAGCAGAGGCAAAATGCCTCAAGTCTTCAGTTCCCAACCAGCTCATCATCTCCATCTGAAACCACCTCAGACTGGACCTTATTGTCCATATCACTATCAGCATTTTGGTCAAAGCCATTCAACGGGTTTCTAGAAACTTCCAGTCTTTCCCACATTTTCCTGTCTTCTTCTGAGCCCTCTAAACTATTCTAACTTCTGCCTATTACCCAGTTCCAAAGTCACTTCCACATTTTTTGATATCTTTACAATAGCGCTCCAATCTACCATTACCAATTAACTGTATTTGTCAGTTTTCATAATGCCAATAAAGACCTACCCAAGACTGGGTAATTTATAAAGAAAAAGAAGTTTAAATGACTTACAGCTCCATGTGGCTGAGGAAGCCTCACAATCATGGTAGAAGGTAAAATGTATGTCTTACATGGAGGCAGGCAAGAGAGAATGAGAGCCAAGCAAAAGGGGAGATGCCTTATAAAACCATCAGTTCTCATGAGACTTATTCACTACCATGAGAACAGTAGAGGGGAACTACCCCCATTATTTAATTATCTCCCATGGGGTCCCTACTACAAAATATGGAAATTATGGGAGCTACAATTCAAGATGAGGTTTGAGTGAGGATGTGGCCAAACCACATCTGGACTTGAGCTTTTGAGTTAATACTGGAATGAGTTAAAATTTGGGGTTTATGGAGACAGAATTAGGGTATTTTGTATGTAAGTAAGATAGGAATTTGTGAGGACTTGGGGTTAAATCGTCTGGTTTGAATGTTTGTTCCCACCAAAACTCATGTTGAAATTTAATTACCATTATAAATTTTTAAGAAGTGGGACCTTTAAGAGGTAGTTAGGTTATGAGGGCTCTATCTTCATGAGTAAAATTAATGCCAATATAAAAAGGCAGGCTCAGCCCCCTCTTACACTTTCTCTTTGCCCTTCCACCTTTTGCTATGTTATGACTCAGCAAGAAAGCTCTCATAAGATGCCAGCAACATGCTGTTGGACTTTCCAGTCTCCAGAATTGTGAGCTAATAAATGTATGTTTATTATAAATTATCCAGTCTGTAGTATTATCTTACAGCAACCAAAAACAGACTACTACAATAGAATTCTTAGTTTGACTTTTTCAAATTTGTAAATTATTATTTTTATTTTCTTTTCTTCCATAAGTTATTGGGGTACAGGTGGAATTTGGTTACAAAAATAATTTCTTTAGTGATGATTTGTTAGATTTTGGTGCAGCCATCACCCAAGCAGTATACACTGCACCATATTTGTAGTCTTTTATCCCTTGCCCTCTTCCTCTCTCCCCCACAAGTCCCCAAAGTCCGCTGTATCATTCTTATGCCTTTGTGTCCCCATAGCTTAGCTTCCACATATCAGTGAGAACATACGATGCTTGGTTTTCCATTCCTGCATTACTTCATTTAAAATAATAGTCTTCATTCTCATCCAGGTCACTGCAAATGCTGTTAATTCATTCCTTTTTATGACTGCATAGTATTCCATCATATATATGCATGTGTGTGTGTGTGTGTGTATGTATATATATATATATGTATGTCACAGTTTCTGTATCCATTCATTGATTGATGGGCATTTGTGTTGGTTCCACAATTTTTCTATTTTGAATTGTGCCACTACAAACACACATGTGCAAGTTCTTTTTTGAATAATGACTTATTTTCCTCTGGGTAAATACCCAGTAGTGGGATTGCTGGATCAAATGGTAGTCATACTTTTTGTTCTTTAAGAAATTTCCACACTGTTTTCCATAGTGGCTCAACTAGTTTACATTCCCACCAGTAGGGTAGAAGTGTTCCCTGTTCACTGCATCCATGCCAACAAATCTACCGTTTTTATGATTTTTTTATTATGGTCATTCTTGCAGGAGTAAGGTTTCGAATTGTGGTTTTGATTTGCATTTCCCTGATGATTAGTGATGTTGAGCTCTTTTTTTTCATATTTTTGTTGGTCATTTGTATATTTTCTTTTGAGAATTATTTTATTCACCTCCTTAATCCACTTTTTGATGGGATTGTTTTTTCCTTGCTGATTTGAGTTTGATGTAGATTCTGGATATTAGTCCTTTGCCAGATGTGTAGATGTGAAGATTTTCTCTCATTCTGTGGATTGTTTACTCTGCTGATTGTTCCTTTTGCCATGCAAAAGCTCTTTAGTTTAATTAGGTCTCAGTGATTTACCTTTGTTTTTATTGCATCTGCTTTGGGTTTCTTGGTCATGAAATCCTTGTCCAAGCCATTGTAGGTTTTTTTCCAATATTTTCTTCTAGAATTTTCATAGTTTCAGGTCTCAGGATTAAGTCCTTAGTCCATCTTGAGTTGATTTTTGTATAAGGTGACACAGGAGAATCTAGTTTCATTCTCCTGAATGTGGCTAATCAATTATCCCAGCACCATTTGTTGAAAAGGGTGTCCTTTCCACACCTAATATTTTTTTGTCTTGCTTTGTTGAAGATCAGTTGGCTCTATTTGGGTTTATTTCTGGGTTCTGTATTCTCTCCCATTGGTCTATTTTTATACCAGTACCACAATGTTTTGGTGACCATGGCCTTATAGTATAGTTTGAAATTAGGTTATATGATGCTCTTTTGTGGTTCCATATGAATTTTAGAATTGTTTTCTCTGATTCCATAAAGAATGATGGTGGTATTTTGATGGGGATTGCATTGAATTTGTAGATTGCTTTTGGCAGTATGGTCATTTTCATAATATTGAATCTACCAATCCATGAGCATGGGATGTGTTTCCATTTGTTTGTGTCATCTGTGATTTCTTTCAGCAGTGTTTTGTAGTTGTTCTTGTAGAAGTCGTTTGACTCCTTGGTTAGGTATGTGTGTATGTATGTATATATGTATATATGTATGCATTTTGCAGGGGTTGTAAAAGGGGTTATTGTATTGTAAAGGGGGTTGAGTACTTGATTTGATTCTCTGACTAGTTGCTGTTGGTGTATGGAAGAGCCACTGATTTGTGTATTTAATCTTGTATCTAGAAACTTTGCTGAATTCTTTTATCAATTCTAAGAGCTTTCTAGAGGAGTCCTTAGGATTTTCAAGGTAAACAATCATATCGTCAGCAAACAGTGACAGTTTGACTTCCTCTTTACTGATTTGGATGCTCTTTATTTTTTCTTTTGCCTGTCTGCTCTGGCTAGGATTTCCAGTACTATGTTGAAGAGGAGTGGTGAGAGTGGGCATCCTTGTCTTGTTCCAGTTCTCAGAGGGAATTTTTTTTTAATTTTCACCATTCAGTATTATGTTGGCTGTGGGTTTGTCATAGATGACTTTTATTATATTATGTTTCTTGTATGATGATTTTGCTGAGAGTTTTAATCACAAAGGGAATTTTGTCGAATGCTGAACTTTGTCGAATGCTTTTTTTTTGCATCTATTGGGATGATCATATGATTTTTGTTTTCAATTCCGTTTATGTGGTGTATCACATTTATTGACTTGCATATGTTAAAACATCCCTGCTTCCCTTGTATGAAACCCACTTGATCATGGCGGATTATCTTTTTGATATGTTGTTGAATACAGTTAGCTAGTACTTTGTTAAGAATTTTAGCATCAATTTTCATCAATGATATTGGTCTGTAGTTTTCTTTTTGTTTATATCCTTTCCTGGTTTTGATATTAGGGTGATGCTGGCCTTATAAAATGAATTAGAAAGGGTTCCTTCTTTCTCTATCTTGTGTACTAGTGTCAAAAGTATTGGTACCAATGCTTCTTTGAACGTCTAGTAGAATTCTGCTGTGAATTTGCCTGGTCCTGGACTTTTATTTTTTGGCAAATATTTTACTACCATTTCAACCTTACCACTTGTTATTGGTCTGTTCAGGGTATCTAATTCTTCCTGGTTTAAGGTAGGAGGGTTGTATTATGGGGGTCCATCCATATTGCCTCATGTATTAATGCATTGCTATATTTTTCATTACTGAGTAGGACTCAGTTTTTGTTGATGAACATTTTGAACTTTGAGGGGTCAATATAAATATTGCCATCATCATAAGCATTAGTATGGACATGTGCTTTCATGTATCTTGGTGAAATAACCTAAAGCAAAATTTAGGGTAAAACATGGATGATTAAGGCAATTATGACGAGGTCTCAGAGAAAAATGAAAAACATGTTACTGAACCATGGAGGAAAGGTCAGTCAGCTTAATTCAGTTTGTTCCCTGGTATTTTGTGTAAAGTAGAACTTGTGAGTGACGAACTTGGATATTTGGCTGAGGATATATCTAAGCAAAGTGTTAAGATGTGGTCTGATTTCTCTTGATAGCTCATATGAAGTTGTGAGAAGACAGAAGTCATTTAAAAATGGAATTACTAATCAAAAGAAAGCAGAACTTGAAGATCTGAAAAGTTCTTAGCCTATCCATATGGTAAAGAATAAGAAAGTATGTTCAGTAGAAAAGACAAAGGATGTGACCAAATGACCATCTCATAAGGAGATTAGTTAACAATCTAAATGGAAGCCAAGATTTATTTTCTAAGACAGCAGAAAAATGCCTTTGAAAGTAATTCAGAAATCAGAAGATCTGTCCTTCTTATTAGAAATCCAGAGTGAAAAAGCCCCAGTCAGTATGGCGCCATTGCACAGAGCCCCAGTTAAGACACTATCTCATAAAATCATGGAGACATAGCTACCTTTCTGACTTATACTGGCTGAGGCATGGCATGTGATTTCAGCTAAAGGGAGACACAATCACATGACCCAGGCACAGAACGGCTACAGGGGCAAGGGTGCCCAGAGATGTGTTGACAGAGCCACCACCACAGCGTGTCCAGAAGGTTAAACACCTTCAAATTTGTATGAAATTGCAAGTGGTTCCAAATGGCCAAAATAATCTTGAAAATGAATAAAATTAAAGGATTTGATATTTCTTAATTTCAAAACTTAATGCAAAACTGCTGTAACCAAAAGTACATGGTAAGTATAGATTTATAGATAAATGGAATGGAATTGAGATTCCAGAAAATAAACATATACATCTATGACCAATTGGTTTACAACAAGGTGTCAAGACCATTCAATGGAAAAAGAATATTCTCTTTGGCATAAGGTGCTGGGACCACTGGATATACACATCCAAAAGAATGAAGTTGGACCCTTTTTTAATACTCTATACAAACTTGATTCAAAATGAGTTAATTACCTAAACATTAAAGCAAAAACTATGAAATTCTTACATGAAAATATATGGATTAATCTTCATGGTTGTGGATCAGGCCATGGATTGTTAGATATTACACAAAAACCACAAGTAATAAAAGATATATATATATAGATAGATAGATGTACACATACATATTCACACACATACACATACATACATATGCACACATATATATATGTGGATATAATATAGTGTATATTATATATTATAGTCTATTATATATATAATTAAACTTTATCACTAACACATTTGTTCATTAAAAGATATTTTCAAATGGAAAGAAAAATGACAACCTATAGAATTAGAAAGCAATAATGACAAGCTATATATCTGACAACAATCTACAATATAGAATGTGTGTGTGTGTGTGTGTGTGTGTACACACAATAATAAAAAGACAAAACACCCAATTTTTTAAATGGTCAACATACTAAAAAGACATTTTTCAAAGATATACCTATGTCCCAAATTCACATAAAAACATATTAAACATCATTCATCATTATCACATGCAAATCAAAACCACAATTCTATAACACTTTATACCGACTAAATGACTTAAAGTAATTTTTGAAAAATTAAGCATTACAAATGTTGGCAAAGATGCAGAGAAATTGAAACCCTGTATGTTACTGGTGAAAATATAAAAGGGTGCACCCACTGTGGAATAGAGTTTGATGGTTCCTCAAAGAGAAAAATAAGGAGAGGTGGATCCAAGATGGCCGTTTAGGAACAGCTCAGGATTGCAGCTCCCAGTGAAAGCGCAGAGGGTGAGTGGACGCCGTGTTTTTATTGCCCACAGACTAGGAAATTCCC